>NC_089580.1:121890865-122190865 GCF_019320115.1 Miscanthus floridulus | reverse complement strand
TTTCATAATGAATTATAGATAGTTTTCTAATTTAATTTTTGAACTGATCTTTGGTAAATCATATAAAATCATGTAGGTGTCCAAAAATTGTTAAACAAATTTTGTTAGGTTCCTAAAATTATGCTCTATCTGTTGGTATATTTAGTTCATATATGTACATATTGATACCAGGAGCTATTAAATCATTTGATGTCAAGTGCTTAAGCTCTAAATGACTAAGTCTGAGGTTGTGCTCACGCATGCTCCGTCGTGATTGGCAGACGATCCGTGAACGTAGGTCTATAGGTTCTAAGTATTCTAGTTCTTAGTTGTTCCAGCGGAATGTTCCGTCATGATGGCGGATGCTCCGTCCGAATAGGCTACCTTCGGGTCTGGAAAATAATTGTGTGAGCAATTATAGTTGGATGGTCCGCAGTGTTGGCGGACGCTCCGTGGGATCAAGTCTGTAACTTCTAAGTTTTCTAAGTCTGTGGATGTCTTCATGAAACGTTCCGCAGTGAGGGCGAAGAGTCCGTGAAAACAATGAACAATCTGCTTAAGTGTTTGATTGTGCATTTGTTCCAGCGGAACGTTCCGGCATGATGGTGGAGGCTCCGTGGAAACATGTGCAGTGCAAAAATGAACATATCAAAATGGAGATATTCACCTAGGGTCTTTGCATGTCAAATCTGTTGCTAGGGTATGTTTCTAGGATACTATGGAGAATATCCAGCTAGTCAAATGAACCTACATTGTGTCCCTTCACCATCTAGGTCATTGGAGGTCATTTCTAGGTGATAAGCAATGTGATTCATGAAAATGTGCTCTGAGCTTGATCCAAACTCAGCAAAGTTTGCTAGAGGTTGTTGACCCCTCGAGCTCCTTCTTCTTGAAAGCTCCTCCTCCCACTGTTCGCCTAAACGGTCGTTTAGCCCATTTAAACATCGTGTAAACGCTACACGGTGCTAGGTCATTTCTGTTTAATCGTCCATATAGCCCGTTTAATTGGCCATGTAGCCCGTTTAATGGTCCATTTTGCTCAAATAATGGCTAAACGGTAGGCGACCGACTGTTTACCATTTAGCATTTAGGTAAACATTGCCTCCTCCTACTAGCTCCAAAATGGTTAGGGAGAGAGGGCTCCTCCCTCGTCTATCCCAACCTCTTGTGGACAGCAGCTCCTAGATGCTCTCCATGGCTTCTAGCATCTAGTGGCAGCCTCCAATCCTTCTCCTTCCCTTTCCCTTGCTCCTCCATGGTGTATGAGAGTGTAGAGACAGAGATGAACTAGAGAGAGTATGAGAGTGAGAGTGAGTGGAGAGTGAGAGAGGGAGTGTGCTGGTGCCTGGCTTCCATTTCACACAAAATGGCAACAGGTGGCCTGATTTGTGGGGCCAAGGAAACTCCACAAGTGACACCTCATTTCTATGCATGTCATGTTCTTGTTGACCTCTAAAATTCGTGGCTCAAGTGAGTTCTTGTTTCGTTTGGTTTTTCCTCTTCCGAACCCCCTTCTCTTGCGTTTTGGGTGATTTCATTTTTCTGGAGATTTGAGACCGATTGAGGTGGCTAGAAACATGCAAGGACCTTAGAGGAACATGTCTACCAACTCATTTGGTTAGATTCCTCACGAGCACGATATGGCGTGATTTTTAGTAAAGTTAAGAAAACCCCAATCCGGTCCGGGAGAATCTCGATCTACGGAGTTCCCTTGATCTTTTGGTGTTGATCCTATGGGGATTGTTTCTAAACTTCCTTAGGAACAACTCCACAAAATTTGAGCTTAATCGGAGTTCGTTTGATCGAGTTTTGGCTTTTTCTTCGTTGGCTCGGGCTGCTGAAAACAAGGGATAGCTTAACTTCCGCCAACTTCCGCATTGGAACAAGGAAGTTCCGCGTTCGCACGCTGAACTTTCGTGTTCAAGCGCTGATGTTCCGCGTTCTAGGGGCTGATAATTGACCTCTGGTGGTCCCGAGGCGTTTCCTTGATTTGCTCTTGCTTTCGCTTGTTCTGTGGGAGTCCTGCAGTTCTCAAGATCTTTTCTCAGTCCTCAAGTCACCAGTTGGCTTAGAGGATTTTGAGGTGGACTCTTGCTTCATTGTGATTGAAGTTGAGAGCTCCGGTTTCGGTTTTTGGAGTGTTTCAGTGTTGCGCTTGGTTTTCTATTGTGGTGAGTGTCCCGCTGTGTTCTTCAGTCATCACCGAGAACATCCAGCCACCAGTTGGCTCGAGGGCATCACTTTGTGTGTTTTGGTGTTTTGGAGAGTTATTTGGGATAGCGGGCATTTCGATAGAAATTTTGATCGGCTCCCATTCAACCCCCCCCCCCCCCCCCCCCCCCCTAGTTGCCTTTCTGTCTATTTTTTTTTTTTAAGATCGTTTGTAAGGCTTTGTGTATCCTAGTAATAGAGAGGCCGGAAGTGTGTTTTAAAGACTTTGTATGTAATGATCTTAAAATTAATAAAGCTTTTTCCTTATCGAAAAAGTTTTTTTTAAGTCAACTAAGCATGCGGGGAGGATCCCCACCTCGGTTTTTTGATAAATAATAAGAGTACAAGAATAAAGTTTAAACCCTAACTAGGCAGGAGGAATAAGGTTACAGTTTTGAAGATACATATACACCATCGCCCATCGGCACCACTCGTCTTGGAGAGAGTCAGGATAGAAGCGTCTGTCCCAGAGAACAGAGTCAACGCCAACTAGTTTCAACACTCCATGAGTTGATAGGTGTTCATTGCGGAAAATTGAGCCGTTGCGCACGCCACAAAGTCACCAAAGGATAGTATTGAGAACGGCCGGCCAGAGCGAATTGGGATGCAGCAGTTTTTTAGGTTCGATGGCGGACGAAGACATTTGGTATGCTCCTGTCCATTGACAACACTGGATAACATTAGTAGAGAGATAAAATGGAAACGATAAACAAAACTGGCCGTGATTGTTCGGCAAACACCAGGGATATGATGATGACGGACAGAATCAACATCCCAAAAGTACTCACTCCGTCTTAGAAAGGATGCAATTCTAGGATAGTGCTAGGTCAAATGATCTGTAGTTTGCCTAAGTCTATAAAAATATACTATTCTTTGTCATACTAAATGAGTATCATTGGATTCTTCATTAAATATATTTTCATAGTATCCATATCTGGAGTCATACATGTTGATATTATTTCCTATATGTAAAGTTAATCAAACTTTAGTTAATTTGACTTTAACCATATTTAGAATTTCATCCTTTTCGGGATGTAGCCATGTAGGTAGTACCTATCAACTTGAACGCGGTTCATCCATCTTCGGAGTAGGTCTGTTCGGATGCTGGGCAATTTTCTGCAGCAATTCTTGCTTCAGTGTGTCGTCAAAGGATCCCTTGAGCCAAACATGCTTGAGTGAAGACGTATGCTTTAGCCCAGAAAAATTCAATGACGACCCATCCAACGAACGAACCTTGAGCTGCTCAAGCAATTTCATATCTCTGTCGGCAAACTTCACTTGTAAGCTGGAGCTGCAAGCAATCTCGAGGACTTTGAGTTCACAGAATTGGTTGGGTGTAGACCACGCCGCACCATCTAGTGTATCACAAAATTGGAGCTCAACATCTTGGTCTGCTTTTAAATGAAGGCATAGGACTTGCAACCTTCTTATCTGACCAAGGACCTTTAGGCAGCTCCAGTGTTGGAACTTCTCTACATGTACCTTCATCTTAAGTCGCTGTAGATTCCTTGGGGTGGTGAATTTATCCAACCACTCCAAATCCTCGTCCATGTGGAGCTGCAGTGACAGCGATTCCAAATGGACGTGCCCCTCAATAGCAGAAAGGAACCCCTTGATGTTTCTCCTATTGATGCCAGACACTCCAAGCTTGCGAAGTTGGGTCAGGTTCTTGAACAGCTGAATGTTCTTACCACCTATGGTGCTGACGTTAATAACACCAAGCGTGTGCAAGGATACGAGTGCTCCAGTCCTTTTGGGCACCTTGACGCCATCACAAGCAGAAACATGTCCATACCTACTCCTCCTTGTTGTTGATGGCTCCTCATCCATCAGCGCTACACTGGTGCCAGCACGAATATACTGCAGCTGCAGCAGCTTGCTGATGCCAACTGGAACCTTGTCAATATAGGTGTGTCTGATATCCAGAGTCTGGAGCTGATTCAGGCCACCCAAGGATTCTGGGAGGCGAGAAACCTTTGTGCATCTTCTAAGAGAGAGGAACTTGAGGCAAAGTAGATGCACCAACATTTGTTCGACGTCATTATCATTGACGTTTGTCTCCTCCAGATCGAGCACACGAAGCACTCTCATCCTGTGAGATATGAAGAATGACCTCCACTCTCTAACAACCGTCAAAGACCGTAGCCGTGAGAAGTCCAAGCTGTCGAGCACAAACTTGTCTCCCTTCCAGCTGCTCCCAATGGCCAAGTGCTGTCCTGCACGTTGTATGTTCAGACTGCACTGTCCCTGCAGTACAGTTACTTCCAGTGGAAGGAAAATGTTCTCTTTCGTTTCCTGTGAGATGATGTAGTCAAGGAACAAAGAGTTGACATGGCATGCAGTCCCTCTCATGCAACCGGCAACGGAAGATGATGTCTGTGGCGGCTTATCTATGATGCCCAGGGTGGCAATGTTGCCCAAGAGCTTCTCCGTGTACTCCACCTTGCTGTTGCTGTCAAGGCCCTCACAATAGCTCTCTGCAATCCACCTCCTCACCAAACGACTCCGCCGAATTATGGTGCTTTGAGTAAAAAGTGACAGATAGAATATGCATTTCTTGAGGCGGTGGGGACAGGTTTGATAGCTTGAATAGATCGTGGTGAATACGTTCCGAAAGCTGTCAAGCCCTTTGTTGGTCTTCAACTCATACATGAAGTTTGCATTCAGGCGCATCTCCTGTAAGATGTTTGGTGCTTTGTCGAAGCAGTTGGCTAATGCAACTATTAATTTGGGAAGTCTTCCACACTTATTTATGATAAAGCTTGCATCCTCCATCATATTAGGATCCGGATTGGAGGTTCCAGCATCTTTAGTTGCCTTATTTTTTTGGCGAAGGTCTTTAACTACCTGTTTCATGGAGAATAAAAGAAGTGCACTATTTAAATTAAAAAGGACTATCGATTTATATTTAGTTAACACTAATTCATAGAAGCTAAGCTATCCCTGCGCTAAATTAAATACACAGTCATCACTAATTGAATGGAGATGTTTGGTCGAAATATTATTCTGTACTCAATTTACATATGTATATCAAAGTCTTGGAATTTAATTTCAAAGGAAATTTCTAACAACAATGATGGACTCTAAAAGAATAAAATTTCAAAAAGGACAATATATATTACCCTCATTAGCATTACAAGAATCAAATAAGTAGAAACAATTTACAATATCTAGATTAAAGGGAGCACTTGATTGAGGCTACAGTTGGGTTAGCATGTTTGTTTAATTCATCATTGTGTTTAGTTGAAAATAATATACAATTTCAATTAATAAAAGAAAAATAAATCCAGGGCGTAACCCTCCGGTTTGCTTCATCAAAATAAAATGCGCAAGGCGCCATTGGTTTTAATAATTCATTCGATCATTAAGACACATATACTAAGAAGGCTAGTATATGTCTAGTCTGAGCATGCATGGCTCGGGTTAAGGACGCACCTCATCGAAGAGACAATGGGCCTTATCAGCTTCTAGACCTTTGAGGATGCACACTGCATCATCTGATGTTGCACAATGTCTGGCAACACTTTCATCCCTTGTAATAACAATGATACAGCTCTTGGTAGCCCTTGAGATCAAGTTAGCTTTTATCACGTCCCAATTTTCCATGGACCCTAAGTCGTCAATAACAAGAAGCCACTGCCGTAGTTCCAGTAGATCCCACCACGATAGAACGATATCTTCGCCTTCGGCTGGTGGGTAGTGTTCAATTCTGCCATCGGATGTGAAGCCGTAAATACTCATACACATGTCCACGATATCGAACGGATGGGGTGCATTGACCCAACCGTTCATCATGAACTTCCATGCTGGACTCTGAGGGTCGTTGAAGAGGGTTTTTACAAGAAATGATTTCCCAACACCAGCAATCCCGCACACTGAGACCACACGATGTGCCTCGCTGGTGAGTGCCAAGTTTATCTGCTCTATAAGTTTGTTTGCTTCAGGTTCGTGCGCGACGAGAGGGCAGGAATCATTTTTACCAAGAGGGCGAGGGGCCGTTCCCTGCAACTGCAACTTCGAGATCGCCCACCTCATCACCTGAAATGACAAGAGGCTTTTTATCGTATGCTAAGCGTGCTTGATTGGGCCAACGTATACGTTACAGCAGGAAACATGCGAGAAACATCTATCACACACATGACTGAAGCCCGCTAATTTGAACGCACCGGACTAGTGACCCCTCCCGACGAATTTTATAATGCTATTCGACAATAATAGCCAACGAATCAATTATGTTTTATTTTATAAAAGAATTACGCACTGAACCTCCTAGTAATAAATATCTATCAAAATTACCTCCTCTGTGCTTATGAAATATATATTTTTTAAAAACTAAATTTATTTCTAAATTACTAACACTTCTATTATGACAGATAATCTAAGTAAACCTTTATATGTAAATTACCCACTCTACAAATATAAAAATAATAAAACAGCCCACAAATCAATATCTAAATACCAATATATATCTCCTTTTATGAAAACAAAAAAACATACGTTACATCTATATTATTTCTATATAGATTAGTCACTTTTGTCACTCTTAGTATTAAACAACTACCTTAAAGTAAATATACATGACCTGTGATCCTGTTGATCTGAGTATATATGTCCATGCATGAGTAATGAACATATGTTTCTCATTTTAGCAATCATAAAAAAATGTTCCCTTAATGACTCACATACTAGTCTAAATTATAAAATAGTAGTTTAAATTATATTAATTAGTACCAATAACAATAATTTATTTAAATTGTTACATTAGATAAATCTATACATTTTGACTTAAATATTATGACATTACTGTATTAATAATGTAGTAGTAAACATTATTTTTTGTTAAAAAACTACGGCTATACTTATTATTACTTAATACATAAAGTTCAACATCTTTAGCAATGAAGAAGGTTAGTACATAGATAGCCATGGGTTCATGGTTTTTAAGATTCCTTTAGAGTAAACAACGATTATTAGGATTATATAAATATGAATATCATCATGAGGATTATTTGCATTACAGGTCCTTCTAGATCTGACTCCAAATTCTACAACTGATCTCGAGGGTCGTGGAGTAAAATGGTTGTCTATGCCTTATGATGCAGTTTAGAATCCACAATCCTTATTTTTAATAGAACACAAATTGAGATATTTGAACAAAAGGTACGACAAGCACAAGAGTTTCAACCTAATGTGTGGATAAAAAACCCACATAAATTAATAATATCAAAATTGATAAGAAGATCTATAGATGTAGATCGAAAATTGTATGAATCAATATAATTGATAAGTTTATCATAATCAAAGATATAAAAAAAAGCAATTTGTGAACAATGGACCTTCCGGCGATGAGGAGATAACACACACCAGACCCGTCAGGGGTTCGTTCACTGTGCAAAAGAGTTCACTGGATGGTCTGACTATGAGGAACACTAGCATTGGACAATCAGGTGTATGGACAGACATTGACAGAAACTGATGAAGCTTTCAGGGAATATTCTTCACCGGACGATCAGCAGTCAGGAGATTACACACGATGGATAGTTAGACTTGGTTTAGTGACGTCCAGAGGCAAAGTCACTATACAAATGACTTCATCGGACGATCCAGCGATGGTGATGGGCAACACACTAGTGGAATGACGTCGTTCAATAGAAGAAGCAATATCTAGTTCAACGGTTAGTGGTCACTAGATGATCCGGTGATAGCAAATGAGTACCACAGGACTGTCTGGTGTCTATAAAAAATGCCAGCCTTTGCCAATGACTAGTTTTAGGTGAAGCGCCGATAATATACTTCATTCACCTAGTTGTTTGGAAGGTGTTGGCGGAGTAGCTTCAGGCCTTAGTCATCATATCCCATCCATATGAGCACTCAGTGATCATATCCAAGGGATTGTGCTTAGTGGCATCACTAATGAGTGATAGGCCTTAGATTGCGAACAAGAGAGAGACCGACAGTGTTCCCATGTAACCTTGGTGCGCTGGAACACTTTGAGGCTTTGTGCCTCTTTGTCAATTACATTGACCCTTCAAGCATTGTGTGGAGCGTTGACAACTTGGTGTGCAAGAGATGAAAACACCCTTCCTTGGTGGAGAAACTTCATTGTGGACAGACCCAAGATGATCGGAAGAGTCGAGTGGCGGCGGTGAACTTGAGTGGCTTGCAGCACTTGTTGTGGTTGGCGGAGACCTTTGTGGCAACCTCAACACTGTGACAGCGCAAAAGCTTGGTGACCAGAAGTGTACCTCAGTGGAATTTCAACATGGATTAGGGCTTATATTTTGGCAAACGACCCGTGGGATGCATCGCCTTGTCTAGGGAGTTTGCATGTTCTTACTTAATGAGCTCTCTACATACTACATTTAGGTTTTCATATGTACTTTGTTTGTGTGGCTTTACCTTCCTAGTGTAGTTTTTCCTCACTTATATGACTGGCTTTATATTGCAAAACACTGTGGGTTTGTATAGGTAGAGAACAACAGATAAACATAAGTGCACGTCTTGTTAGTTGTTTCTTTTCATCTAGTATGAAATCAAGTAAAACTCTTGGTTAGAACAAAAAGTTACTGAAATAAAAATTATAACACAAAACCGGGGAAAGAAAATAATATATGCACAACAGATTAGGAAAAATATTACAAACTCGTCTAGCGCGAGCTCCGCCACCAGACCACTCAGATGTGTGTTAGAGAGAAGGGGATCGCCACATGGCTCACCTGCAGGGCCTGCACACCGCCGCTGCTTCATCATCTTCTTCTATCCTCTCCACCGGACAACTCAACTACTACCCGCACAATAGGTTCTAAGACAGCAGTCAGTGGAAAAAAAGAGAGGAGATATTTACTTTTTTTGCCACATTTAGAAGTGGCCACTCTTAACATGCCAGCTTTAGAAGGTCTCCACCATATTTGTTAGTAGAGAAGGAAACTGTTTCAATTTTTGGATATTTTTCCTTTGTGGTGGTGTAAGTCACCCCTCGAGCGTCATATGGGCACACAAAAAGGCCTCCATGTCTCTACCTTATCCTACATATCGGCCCTGCAATGCATGCCCCCATTGAAGAAGAGGGAGCCCCTCAGAACTCACCCTTCACAAGAAGAATGCCTAGAGGTGAAGGATAAGGTAGGGGCAGGGATGTCTTTTTCACATGCCCCTACCTGGACCGCCACGTGAGTAAAATGTTCAAATTCTCTATTTAGTGCCAAATCTATATGAGCCCTTCTAGCGCTGGAATTTCAAGATTGGTCACTGCTAATTGTGGTAGGAAATTAAATATCTCTAAAAAAGCAGAGCGACCAGTAGGAAGAGAGAAGGTGCTGGAGAAAAGAAACGAAAAAAAGAGATAAGGTGGACCAAAGAGAGCATTCGCTTGGATTGGACGCTCATTACGGGGGTATGGCCCCCGGTATCCTCAAGACAAGACATGGGCCGCACCATCAGAGGTGGCTCAGCCCACAAGATCAAGACGTGCACGGCGCTGCTCGGCGTGCACCGCAAGACATTGTATAGTACCAAATAGGATACTTACCTTGTAACCCTGCTCCTCCAGACTATATAAGGAGAGGCAGGGGTTCCCTAGCGGAGAAGATACATAGACGATCCATCTAGATCTATCTACTACATCTCAATACAATACACCAAAGACATAGGACGTAGGGTATTACGTCGATCAGACGGCCCGAACCTATCTAAATCGCTGTCTCTGCGCCTTGTGTCACCATTCGGTTCCTAATTACGCGCACCCCCACCGATAAATCTACCATCGCGGGATACCCCTCGGTGGACTGCCGAGCATATTCTGTCGACAGTTGGCACGCCACGTAGGGGTATGCGCTTGATCCATGGCGAACTAGATGGACCTCAAATCAATAGCGTGTTCTCGTCATCAATCTCGTGGAGATCCATGCCGGTCCACGACGACGATTCGTCGCTGGCTACACTAGCCTCCGCGACAGCAGATCCGATCTCGGAACCACCTTCGAGGTCGTCTTCAACAACAACTCACCGCCCGCCAGGTGCTCGCCGTCAACGCCAACCAGATAGCGCCATACGCCGCCGACCAGACGCTCGGTCCAAAGCTAAGTCACGCTTTAATATTCTTCTAAATATGCTCCGATCTTCGTATATCGCCATAATGTTTCTCCGAACTGTTTTCCCTATATTTGCTCTCCAAACAATTTTCCCAACCCTCGAACAGTCACGTTGATGCTCGGACGCCTCTAGAAACGGCCCTGTCTCCGGCTCCTCCCTACACATGCTATGGGCTCCGCGCTCTGCGTTATGGGTGGTCGGCAGCGGCTCCTTGGTCACGCCTGTTCCTCCTACACGTGCACGAGCTCCGCGTTATGGTTAACGGGATAGCTAGGGCTAGAGACTCAGCTACACACTAATTGTTCGGGCGGTTTATATTAAACATAAATATATTTTCACGCCAACTGATCACCGAACTCATACGTCATTTCATCACCATTGCTGATTTTTCTCCAGAGTTTATTTATTTGTGCATCATGTACTACCCGTTCTATATATTTGTATTGCAGGATCATCGTCCAGGTGATCGGATCACCTAGTGCTCGGACTTCTCCACCGATCAACTGGTCGGACCGCTTTGTTCATGGACTCTATCGCCGACCAGTTGATCGGACTGTTCGCCGGTCGCTTCTACTCAATGCTCACTTCACCGCCGACCAGTTGACCAAACTGTTCGCCGCTCGTGCTTCATTGCCAGCTACGTCGGTTACTCCTCAGCGCTCGTATTCTTCGTGCTCATGGACAAAGCGGGCACACTTCACCGCACGGATGTCGTCAGCTATGTCGGTGCTCGGACCTCACCGCCTACGCTGAGGACTCCTCGGTGCTTGGACATCGCCGCCTACGCCGAGCACTCCTCGGTGCTCGGACATCGCCACCTACACCGGGGACTCCTCGGTGCTCGGATGTCGCCGCCTACGCCAGGGACTCCTTGGTGCTCAGTCATCGCCAGCGACGTCGGGGACTCCTCACTCCTCGGTGCTCTGTCATCGCCAGCAATGTCGGGGACTCCTCGCTCCTCCGTGCTCGGACATCGCCAGCGACGTCGGGGACTCCTCGCTCCTCAGTGCTCGGTCATCGCCAGCGACGCCGGGGACTCCTCGCTCCTCGATGCTCAGACATCGCCGCCTACGCCGAGGACTCCTCGGTGCTCGGACATCGCCGTCTACGCCGGGGACTCCTCGGTGCTCGGACATCGCCGCCTACGCTGGGGACTCCTCGGTGCTCGGACGTCGACACCTACGCCAGGGACTCCTCGGTGCTTGGTCATCGCCAGCAACGCCGGGGACTCCTCGCTCCTCACTCCTTGGTGCTCGGACATCGCCGCCTATGCCGGGGACTCCTCGGTGCCCAGTCATCGCCAGCGACGCCGAGGACTCCTTGCTCCTCGGTGCTCGGTCATCGCCAGCGACGCCGGGGACTCCTCGCTCCTCGGTGCTCTATCATCGCCAGCGACGCCAGGGACTCCTCGCTCCTTGGTGCTCGGACATCGCCGCCTATGTCGGGGACTCCTCGCTCCTCGGTGCTCGATCATCGCTAGCGACGCCGGGGACTCCTCGCTCCTCGGTGCTTGGTCATCGCCAGCGACGCCGAGGACTCCTCGCTCCTCGCTCCTCGGTGCTCAGACATCGCCGCCTATACCGGGGACTCCTTGGTGCTCGGACATCGCCAGCTACGCCCGGGACTCCTCGGTGCTCGGACATCGCCGCCTACGTCGAGGACTCCTTGGTGCTCGGATGTCGCCGCCTACGCTGGGGACTCCTCGGTGCTCGATCATCGCCAGCGACGCTGGGGACTCCTCGCTCCTCCCTCCTTGGTGCTCGGACATCGTCGCCTACGCCGGGGACTCCTCGGTGCCCGGTCATCGCCAGCGACGCCGGGGACTCCTCGCTCCTCGGTGCTCGGTCATCGCCAGCAATGCTGGGGACTCCTCGTTCCTCGGTGCTCGATCATCGCCAGCGACACCGGGGACTCCTCGCTCCTCGGTGCTCGGACATCGCCGCTTACGCCGGGGACTCCTCGCTCCTCGGTGTTTGAACATCACCAGCTACACCGGGGACTCCTCGCTCCTCGGTGTTCGGACATCACCAGCGACGCCGGGGACTCCTCGCTCCTCGGTGCTCGGTCATCGCTAGCGACGTCGGGGACTCCTCGCTCCTCGGTGCTCCCTTGCTACTTGGATCTTGCTACGTCTCGTTGGTGTGCTATCAAACTGCTCCATGCTGTTCGGATCAGGGTGTTGATCTTGGGCAGCACGTCTGGAGTCTTGATACGTGCATGTCAGACGACGTCGACAAGCTTTCAGACTTCTTTTTCTTTGACCCTGCTATAAGATTCATTCTTCATCTTCCAGCAGGCTCAGGAACTAAGTGGGCACACTTCACCTTGCGGTGAATGTGCGCTTTTCATCTCGAGGCTACGCTCGGGGACTGGCTGCATGCTCGACTGGTCTTCTACTTTCTGACCTTGGCACCACGCGACTACGTCACCAACTGTCAGGCTCGGGGACTAGCTGTGGGGGTATGGCCCCTGGTATCCTCAAGACAAGACATGTGCCGCACCATCAGAGGTGTCTCGCCCCACAAGATCAAGGCATGCACGGCGCTGCTCGACATGCACCGTAAGACATTGTATAGTATCAAATAGGATACTTACCTTGTAACCCTGCTCCTCCAGACTATATAAGGAGAAGCAGAGGTTCCCTAGCGGACAAGATACATAGACGATCTATCTAGATGTATCTACTATATCTTAATACAATACACCAAAGACACAGGACGTAGGGTATTACGTCGATCAGACGGCCCGAACCTGTCTAAATCGTTGTCTCTACGCCTTGTGTCACCATCCGGTTCCTAATTACGCGGACCCCCACCGACAAATCTACCATCGCGGGATACCCCTCGGTGGACTGCCGAGCATATTCTGTCGACACTCATGAAACATGATTTCTACACGCGCGCACAGACACATCAGTTGGAACGAACTGAACTATCTATCGACTTGGACTCTTGCTAGACGACTCGTTGGACATTGGAGGACCGCACATGGCAGCACCATCGAGCTGCATGTGGTGGGTGTGTCGGTGAGCCACCACCACCTCTACCACCACCACTAGAAAAGAAGATGAGATCGGGTGGATCAATTTACATGGATTGAGTTCTTTTTCAAGGCATGTTTGGTAAAGCTCTAGCTTCAGCTATGGCTTCTATGGTGGAGCAGCTCTTCATGGCTCCAGCTCCTCTGGTTAGAAAACGTTTAGTAAAACAACTTCTCCTATTAGATCAAAAGGGGGAAAATGTCCATAGTACTCTTCTTTTTTTCCTTTCTATTTTGTTTATTTATTTATTTATTTCCTTCTCCCCTCTTGTATGGAGTATATTCTATTCCCTCTCCCTTATCCGTTTGCCCACGCCTTCCCTCCCACATGCCGCCCCTCCTGCTGAGAGGCCTGATCGTCCCTCGCCACACCTCGCTGTCCCTCAGCGGTCTGACACGTTATCCCACCCTCTGCCTCCTCTGCCTCGCCCTTCTTATTGGGAGGCCCTCACATCCCCCATCACACCTCGCCGCCCCTCCCTCGTCCCACACATTGTGCCATCCTCTCCCTCCTCCCCCGCCGAGAGCCCTGCCCCGCATGTCGCCCACCTTCTCCCTCCTCTGCCTCGCCCTCCCACTGGGAGCCATGCCCCTCACGCCGCCCCACCCTTCTCCCTCCTCTGCCTCGCCCCTACTGCCGGGAGCCCTGCCCCACATGCCACCCTGCCCTATCCCTCCTCTACCTTGCCCCTCCTGCCGGGAGACCTACCTTGCAAGCCGCCCCACCCTCTCCCTCCTCTGACTTGCCCCTCTCACCGAGAGACCTGCCCCAGACGCCGTCCCACCTTCTCCCTCCTCTGCCTCGCCCCTCCCACCGGGAGACCAGTCCCGCACGTCACCCCACCCTCTCTCACCGTTGCCTTGCCCTTCCCGTCGAGAGCCCTGCCCCACACGGAGCCCCGCCCTCTCCCTCCTGCCTTTCCCCTCCCGCTCGGAGCCCTGTCCTGATCTTGCACGTCGCCCCTTCTGTCGGGAGCCCCAGCCATCCCCGGTCCCACATGCTGCCGCCCTCTCCCTCCTCTGCCTCGGTGGCCCGCACCCCTCTCTCTCCTTTGTCTCAGCACTGGCGCCCCTCCATCGACACTGACACCGGCTTCATTGAGCTTCGTCTCCGAGCGTCGCCCACACCCACGTCCCCACAGTGGAGGGCCAGTTTGGGACGGGCCTGCACGCACGGAGGATGAAGTTGGGGAATGCTACAATTTTCAGCTCCCCTGGCATTCTTCAGCTCTCTCTCGGCGTGATTTCTAGGCAAGCAGGTGAAGCTGTTCCTCCTTTTTCTATTTGGTTCACGAAGCGGAGAGGCTGTAGGCGAAGCGGAGTCGGGAGAGGTACCTAACACGGACTCAGTTTTGCAATCTGTTCACTGGCTTTATCAAAAGCTGTATGTGGATCAATTTCTTCTTTCCTTCATCTTGTTCTTTTTGTTGGGATTGGAGGGGGAACAAAAGCTCCAGGTAGTTGAACCAAGTTTGAAGGTTTGATTTTCGATGCGAGCGGCTGACTTCTGTCTGTTTTTGCCCTCCCACATTTCGATTTGACTCAACACTGGAGCCGTTCTTAGGCCAAAATAGTACAACTGATAAGGTGGGAGAGAAGAGAATTGGCCAGAAGGGACCCACCGACTGTGTCTCATAATAATTATTAGAAGAAAAAAAAAGAATCAAGGAGGGTTGGTCAGAGGAACGAAGAATTCCTTCTGCGTGGTTGGATATGCGATGATTTCAGGTGATTCCACACCCTGCATCAATATAGGGTCGCTACGCTAGCTTGCCGTTGCCCCTCTGGAACAACGTTGCCAGTGCCCATCGTCGTCAGGATGCCCTCTACACTCTAGATGAACGTAAGCACTGGGAAATGGAAAAGGAAGAGCCACGGGCTGAATGAATACTAGATGCAAGGAGTGGACATTAAAAAAAATCAAAAACCTCTCTCCGAAAATATAGCCTTCACAACTTAACCATCTTATTCATATTTCTCTCCAAGATTAAAACAGATATCATATAGAAAAAATACGAGTTAAGCTTAATGAAAGCATTGCTTAGCTAGCTCCATATATAGCATGCAATCCAAGCAAGCGTGTTATCGGATGGTGAACACATATCCCTGAGATCTAGAATATACAAAAGTCCTCTCGTTGACCTCAACACAAGAACCATCAATCAAACTATCAAAGTCACTACTATAGAATTGGACATCACTGCCGGCCTCATCACTGTCGGATTTTAAGAAACCGACAGTGATAGTCCATCACTGCTGGTTTTTAGCTAAAACCGGCAGTAATAGGATCAACCGACACTGATATTCGGGTCTTCACTGTCGGTTCATATCACTATCGGTTTTAGCTAAGAACCGACAGTGATATTGGGTCATCACTGCCGGTTTTAGCCAAGAACCGACACTGATACTATCACTGTCGGTTCATGGCTTGAACCGACAGTGATATGCTGCAAGAAAACTTCATAAGTTTCTCATATGATGTCCGATTAAGACAAACTTTATATCAAAATTGTAGTACTCGAAGAGATCTACAACTTTGTAGTTTAAACTTTTTTAATTTGAGATCGTTTGGATGTTCAAATATTTTTATTTGAAATCATCTATCTAACGAAAATTACGTTCGATTTCTCAAATTAAAAATTTGAATTTTTCAAATGACCTCGGATGGAGAAACGCCCAAAACAAAAGTCTTAGATCTCGAAAAGTTATGCAACTTTATAGTTAACAACTTTTTCATTTGAAATCATTTACTACTTCAAAATGTTGTTTGAAATTAAATTTTAAAATTGTTGAAAAACTCTGATTTCTCTTTTTAATCTCTAGCTAAAACTTGTAACTAGTCTTTCTTCCTCATACTAACTTCAAATTTACTATTTTTTTTCTAAAAAATTCTAAAATCATGTTCTATCAATTTATTATGTTCTTATAGCTATTATTTTATCCATCTTTTTATGTGACTGTGTTTTATCTATTTGAATTTTAAATTTCAAAAGATGTAACTTCAAACGTCATTTTGGAACACTAAATGATTTCAGTTGAGAAAGTCATGAACATAGAAGTTGTAGAACTTATCAATATCTATAACTTTTATTTTGATCATTTCTTCATCCAATAAAGTGTTAGTAACATTGTTCTCAAAATTTACGTATCCCTCTTATAGTTTTATAAACTATAAGAGAGATATTTTACATTTGTGAATAATATTACTACCACTATGTCAGATAAATAAATGATCAGATGATCAAAATAAAAGTTGTAGATCTCGAAAAGTTATGAAACTCTGTAGTTGACAACTTTTTGATTTGAAATCATCTTGTCAAGGCAAACTATGTTTGAATTTCAAAATTTTAAAATTCAAATTTTGTAAATGACCTCGGATGGAGAAACTACCAAATTGAAAGTTGTAGATCCCAAAAAATTATAAAACTTTATAATTGACAACTTTTTGATTTGAAATTATGTTGTCAAGAAAAACTACGTTTGAATTTTCAAAAATTTAAATTTTGAATTTTTTAAATGACCTTAGACGGATAAACAGCAAAAACGAAAGTTGTAGATCTCAAAAAGTTATGGAACTTTGTAGTTGATAACTTTTTAATTTGAAATTATCTTATCATAGAAAACTATGTTTGAATTTCTCAAATTTAAAATTTAAATTTTGTAAACGACCTCGGATGGAGAAACTATCAAAATAAAAGTTGTAGATCTCGAAAAGTTATAAAACTTTGTAGTTGACAACTTTTTTATTTGAATTTGTTTAGGGCCCTAAATACTTATTTCAAAATTAGATAAACATAAAATGGCTAGGACGAAAATCTCATTTAGACACACACAACTTGCAGGTGGAGTGGTTAGGGGCTGAAGGCACGAAGCAAGAGATCAGGGGTTCGATCGCCGGTGGCTGCAAAGCGTGTGTTTTTCGCAAGAAAAATCGTGTGACTTGTGATGCACGATCGTGTGGCTGTCCAATGGGGCCTCTCCCAAAATTTAAAAAAAAATCCTTATTTTTTCAGCATGTTTTTTGGATTTTCTAAAAACTACATTTGTGTCGGTTCATAAGAACCGATAGTGATGTTAACTCCATATCAATGTCGGCATGTCATTGTTGGTTTAAAATCCGGCAGCGAAGGGGGATTTTGAATCGATAGTGATATTGAAAACTGTGGTTGTGAGTAGTATTGTTTGTCGTGCGTGTGACGTGAAGACGCCGGTAAATGAGCTCACTTAGTAGTGCAATCAAGTGATATATATGCCCAAAGAAAAAAGTAGTAGTTCTGTCTGTGAATGTTTAGAAAGATTATTCTAGAGAGTAAAAGCAGAAACATTTTATGTTAGTCAATGCAGGATATCGTATACTAAAATAATATAACAGTGAGATAAAAGAAAACAATACACTCGTGACATGTAAGAAAACATTTCACACAAAGTGGTTAGAGAAATTTTACAATAGTTAGAAAAAACATAGACCGTTCATTGGGTGAGATTGGACGGTGAAAAATAGGAGTTACCTAACTGAAAGTACATGTAAGTACGAAATAGGTAGAAATAGTACCAAGTTAGATGGAGCCAGTATCAAAATACTTGGGGCAAGATATGTTTTCCATTTTTTGTATTTTATTTTCAAATAAAGATAAATCAGTCATTCTAGGTTACTGCCGCCATTCATTTCGTATGTCTGCACCTACGCCACCCGGCTCCGCCGCCCTTTGCACAGGTCGCTGATCCTCTTCTTTCAGACACTACCGGACTCAGTGGCTTTGCCGAGTGCCAGGGGCACTCGGTAAAGCTCAATTTGCACTCGGCAAAGGCCACTCGGCAAAAAATGAGTCGGCAAAGGCGTCTTTGTTGAGTGTCTTTTGTCGGGCACTCGGCAAAGCCTTTGCCGAGTGTCCGACACTGAGCAAAGTTGGAACCGAAAAAACCCAAAAAATGAGATTTTTTTAATTGGTGGAGGCCCTCACCGGCCAGCGCCCGCCCATCTCCGGCATTTTTCGCGTAAAATTCGCGGCTACGAGGCCAGCGGGATTCAAACCGGCGACCTCTCCCTCACGCGTCCCCTCCTCTAACCACTGCACCACACTGCCACTTATGTCTAGATTCCGTTTTGGTTCCCCACATATTATACTAAATCGAGTGTAAATTGCTTATTTGATGCCCTAAACGAATTCAAATAAAACAGTTGTAAACTACAAAGTTTCATAACTTTTCGGGATCTACACTTTTAGTTTAGGAAGTTTTTCCATCCGAGGTCGTTTACAAAATTTGAATTTCAAAATTTTGAAATTCAAACGTAGTTTTGCATGACAAGATGATTTCAAATCAAAAAGTTGCCAACTACAATGTTTCATAACTTTTCGAGATCTACAGAGTTTATTTTGGTTGTTTTTCCATCCAATGTCGTTTGAAAAGTTCAAATTTTAAATTTTTGAAATTCAAACACAGTTTTGCATGACAAGATGATTTCAAATCAAAAAGTTGCCAATTATAAAGTTTCATAACTTTTTGAGATCTACAAAGTTTATTTTGGTTGTTTGATCATCTATTCATTCGACAAGGCCGTTCTAACATTGTTCACAAATCTTATATATATATCTCTTGTAGTTTCATAAACTACAAGAGAGATATGTTAGATTTGTGAACAAATTTACTTTCACTTTGTCATATGAGGAAAAGACCAAAACAAACATTGTACATCTTGATGAGTTATACAACTTTGTAGTTGAAAAGTTTTTCATTTGAATTAATTTACTGCTTCAAAATGTGCTTTGAATTTTTCTTTGCCTAGTGTAAAAAAAACACTCGGCAAAGAGCTTATTTGCCGAGTGTCAAAAAAAAAACACTCGGCAAAGAGCTATTTGCCGAGTGCCCGAAAAAAAACACTCGGCAATCCACTTGGCACTCGGTAAAGAACCGGTCTCCGGTAGTGAGGTGAATAGGTGAGCACACATTATTGTTTAGGATTCTTATAAAAAAAATTGGTCATATGTTTGCACTTTCTTTCTGCAGTCTTTTAGAATTTACCGTAACCAATCAACGTCATTGTGTAGGCATTTGATGAAAAATTTGGTTCATTTGTTAATCCAACATTATGTTACTGCAGGGAGCATGGATGCAAACGTGCTTTATTACCAACATGTTCCACTCGACATTGACTTGATGCAAGCACGTACGTGAGGCCATGGACATAAAGCTGGCTCAAGAGCGAGAGGAGGAAGACCGGACCCTGCAGCAGGAACATGACGATATGGCCCTAACACGGGATGCCCGAGATCTACAGTGCGATGGAGAAGTGCAACTGAGCGGCGGGGGGCGGCGGCGGCGTCTAGGCCCTAGCGGCTGGGTCAGCAGCACCCTATCCAAAGGGCACACACCATGTTCGTTTGTTGGTTTCAGTCGGACTTATTCAATCAGTCAACAGTATTTTTCTCTCACAATAAACCAGCACCAGCCAGCTCAGAAACCAACTAGCGAATACGCCGCTATAATATATTTCTCAATTAATTAATTAGAAAATAGAAAAGATGAAAGAACCTAGAGGTACAACAGTACTTTCCCAACCATTGTAAAAATAGCTCCAGTGGTTAACGTTTGTGGATTTTCCGAGATTACCTGATCGGTGAAGAAAGCGTACACAGACTGATCTTCCGAGAACTTCTGGAGCAAGGATACTTGGCACGGCTGCCCCGTGCACAGGCTTGCGATCTCAGGCTGCTTCGTTGACACAATAATCCGGCTCCCATTGTTCAGGTCTGGCAGGAATGCCCTTATAGCATTCCATTCTGCGACGCTGGAAAGGTCTTCTAGGACGATGAGGTATGTCTTCCTTTTTAGGCTCTCCATGAAATCTGTATTGGTTTTGCTGCAGTACTCCGAAATGACTGCGATTAGATCGGATGGTTAGAATGATGTATTACTTCTTAGTAGGTAATAGGTGAAATATATATTTATTTAATGGGTAAAGTTCATTTTAGGACCTCCAACTATCATAGAAGTATGGATTTCAACCTCCAACTTTAAAATCGGATAACATTGGCCCTCCAACTCTCGAAAAAGTTTACTTTAGGACCCTGACCGGTTTCCCTGGCGGTTTTGCATTGCACTGTAGCAGTGCTGACGTCAGCGATGACGTCAGCACTTCTTTTTTAATTTGCAAAATTGATATCTTTTTATTAATATAGCAAATAATATATCAATTTTGATCGTCTCGACGAGCTCTTTGCAATGGTGTACTCCGTTTTGTTGTTTGAGATAATTTTATTTCATGAAAAAAATAAATATTTCTACAAAACAAGTTAGAATAACAGAACTCGTGAAATTTGTTAGATAAATAATATTTTTATTATTATGTAACACGAAATGTTGTCTTTTTAGGTTCATTTGACCATAGAATATATAAGTTTGACCATTTTTGAAATGCAATAATTCAAAACTTGTTTTGTAGAAATATTTCTGCTTCGTGTCCGCCCGGTCCGCAAATATTTCTGCAATAATTCAAAATATTTCTGCAATAATTCAACAAGGGCGCCGTGTCCGTCCGGTTCTGGCTGCACGACACGAGCTTCTGCTTCGTGTGCTGCCACCTCGCGTCGGGCGGGCGCGAGGGCGACGAGGCGCACCGCAACGCCGACTCCACGGAGATCCTCGCCCGGACGACCTTCCCGCGGGGGCACGCGCTCAACTTACCGATGCCGCACAAGATTCTAGACCACGAGTAAGCCACTCACTATTGCTGCTACCTGCTCCCTCAATTCAATCTAGCTATCCACTGCCACTTCATGCGGTCATACTCATGCCATGCCAGCTAGAAAACAGATACGTACAGGTCGGCCGAATGGTCGTCCAGTTCCTGTGTGCTGCAATAGTAGCCGTAGGAAAGGAAAAAGGACAGGTGTACACGAATCGTATACTGTATCGGATTTGGGTACAAGATAAATATAATACTACTACTACCACTAGCTACTTAATTTCACCACAAAAACAGAAAAAACTACACTAGGAATATCGTTTGATCGTGTCATATGTTGACAGCTAGTTAACCGCAGCTAGGGAAGGTTAATTCAAAAATATCTAAGCGATCGTGGCAGGTCTGATTGACCGTCCAACTCCCTGTTTTATATACTGACTACGTTGGTGTTGTACATATACAAATATACAAAGTATATAAAATACTTGCATACGTCAGCTTAATTGCATAACTTGTTTTGTAGAAATATTTATTTTTTTATGAAATAAAATTATCTCAAACAACAAGATGGAGTACACCATTGCAAAGAGCTCGTCGAGACGATCAAAATTGATATATTATTTGCTATATTTGGAGCTCCGAATAAAAAGATATCAATTTTGCAAATTAAAAAGGAGTACTGACGTCATCGCTGACGTCAGCACCGCTACAGTGCCATGCAAAACCGCCTGTGAAACCGGTCAGGGTCCTAAAGTGAACTTTTTCGAGAGTTGGAGGACCAATGTTATCCGGTTTTGAAGTTGGAGGTTGAAATCCATACTTCTACGATAGTTGGAGGTCCTAAAGTGAACTTTACCCTTATTTAATTGTTTGTTTTGGAAAATAGGATAAAGAAAGAAAGTTTAGATATAAAAATATTTTTTGATCTAATTGATGCATGATTGATCTATTAGATGTGGTATTTTTTTTTTGCAACTTTGGTCGTGACATATTATGATTAGCATGGTAACTGCCAGTCTTTTTTATGCATGTAATTTTTCACTCCCAGCTTTCGTGATAACTAACGTGTAGCATGTTTTAGAAGGCCCTCTCAGTTATGTATGTAATTAATTAATTCATAAACTCCAAAAAAATCAATGACATAGATTTATTTGACCTATTACCTGAGTAAGGTGGCATTGCCTTCATGGACGTCAGGACAGTACTACTAACAGTTACGCTTGCTCCTTGTTCTTGGGGCTGGGGATAGACGTTATTGCAGAACGACCCAGCCAAGGCACGGATGAACTCCTGGGGATTGAACGGACCCATCAGCTTCACCCAAGTGCGGCAATGGAAGTTTGCATGGACTTTTGGGTCATCATACACCTTCTTAATGATGGATACTATCCCAAGATCGCCTTCTGTTCCACAGACCGAGACCACTCCAAGGCCCTTGTCCTCTGTGGTTATCAACCTGGTGAGATCCAAAATGCCGTTATGTTTATCAAAGCCATGTCTCGGCTTGATGAACATGTCCGATGTCCTTTGGCTGGCACTGCCAGCAGAATTCTTCGTCATCTGCTCTCTCAAGTTGCCGATGGGGTTGTAGCGCAAGTTCCTCTGGTTCACATCCTCAGCTCGGGCCTTGAGCAGCTTCATCTCAGCAACCGCTCGGTCCAGGGCCAGCACTCGTGCCTTCCAGGGAGCCTGTAAGAAGGACTGCTGTAAGCGAGGCCACCATGACCGCTTTGTGCCCAGGTGAAGGACAAACTCAATGTTGTCTTCAGTGTCATAGGACAGGTCGCGGACCTGCCCCACCCAGGTCCTAGTCACCTGGTTCTTCATGTCCTCCTCATCGGCGGTGTTGAGGAAGGACTTCATCATCTCGAACTCATCCTTGATGAAAACAGTATCTCGTTGCAGGGTTTGCCATTGCTCAGCCTCCTCCTTCATAGCGGACTTGACCTTGTCCACCAGGGCCTCAACCAACGTCCTGGAAATCCCGACGACCTCCATTATTATTCCTCTCTCGCTGGAGCCAACGTCTGCTTTTGTGGCTGTGGAAGCTAGAAGTGGGGCTGCTATTGCGCTCAATTACTGGACAGAATTGCGCATCGATCTTCCATATGGAGATGGCAAATTGGCAATATAAAGGGTCAGGTTAGAGGCACCAAACTGAAATATTAATAATACTCCCTCTATCCCTAAATACATGGCAAATTTAGGACAAATTAGTATGACAGAGAAAAGACTATACCACCCTTCGTTAAATGGAGTAGTTGCACATTGATCGATGATTGTTCCGATAACACACTAATTAAAAGACTTCGAGGAAAATAAATGGCCTAGTGGACCATTTAACCTTCTAGAGATTGATTTATTTGTAGACAAATTCTTGAGCTAAGAATCTATTTATTTAGGTAAAAAGGGAGTACTAAACAAGCCTTGTCTAAGAGGTCAAAAACCAATCGAGTAGCAGCTGGCACCTCTTGGATTATGATAATTAAGTTAGGGCATATTCATGCTACAGGACATATTGATGGCTACAGGTTCTCACATGGGAACACATGGGACGGACAACAAAACAACAGCATCCTGATTTAAAAAAACGCACAATTATTAGGAGTACTTGGGTACATAAACTATCGCGTCTGACAAAGTGAAAATCGTAAACTACTCCCTCCATTTAGTCCTGATCAGCGTGTTTGGAGGAGGCACCGCGAGACCAAGGAGCATCGCCTCACCCGGGCGGCATGGTTATCCCACCCCGTGAGGCCGTGACTCCTATGTCCACCCTACGCAGCTGCCGAGGAAGGCCAATGGCCGGACGACTCATTTAAGTCATCTTTGGCACGACTTATCTAAAACGGTTTCACCGGTGAAGCCAAAGCCGGTGAAGCCAGAAAAACTGACTTTTCCGGCTTCTGGTTCATTTTAACCTCGGCTTACAAAACGGCTTCACACTACAGCGCCTCGATTTGCGCAAAATAGATGAAGCCGAAGCCGGCATAAACCGTGCCAGAGGCCCTTACTCTACGCAGCAGCCCAAGGGGCGAGCTTGTTGTTTCCCATAGAGAAATCGGCGCCCAACCAAAAAAATATGTGTATCAAACTTGAAAAGTTTTTTTTAGTAATGCGTGAACGGGGGAGTATACTTCTCAAGTCCATGCATCATCAGTTAGTTCGTCATCCAACAAGTTGTATTTGATAAACGTCGACAAAAAACTCTTTTGCAGATCCTATTTAGGGCAACAGATGTGTATCGATTCTGGACTCAGTTGCAGCAGTCTAAAAAACAGAAGGAGTTGGTGTTGGAGATATGTCGCAAGTTAGAGTATGCGACAATGTATTTCTTCACGTCCTTTGGATGACCATTTACTATAAGAATTGAGTTATGGGTTGATTTTGTTTTGTAAGCTTGGTTTGGTTGCTGCCTGGATAAACTTGCAATGAGTTGATCTGATTTCTCCTTTTTTAAGATAAAGTCGAATGTTTCTTCCATTATCTAAAAGACAGTATGAATGGGATGGCTAGTGCCCAGCCCAACCCTCACTAAACTTCACTGATTTTACACCTCTTATCCTCGGTAAACTGAATAGCTACTAGAAATATTCAATAGGCTATGCAAACGGGTTTATTCCTTTTGTTTTGCAACAGTTCAATTTTTAATACTGGCCTACGAATCCGTGTACTTGCATTTAGAATTTTATGGGCATATCTATATCTTTTATAAAGCTAATCCCCACTATAATTTTTATCTCAACATGTAAGCCATCCACATCATCTTTCACTAACTATCCACATCATCTCCCACTAATAGGCATATTATCCCACTAACTTTTAATCTTTTAATGCAAGCTATCCACGTCATCTCCACTGGCCCAGTTACTACATTCAATATATAAAAAATATAGCAGGCATTCATATATTGCTATTTGTTTTATCGTTTCATCGTCTTATAATTCGATCCAATTCTGTTAGTTTTTTTATTGGTTTTTTTATTGTCTTGCCCAATTTTTTATAAGAATGAATGTTAGAACATACATGTTTAACTCATAAATATTTGGATGCTGGTGGATAAAATTATGGTGTATAGCTACTCAAACTTCCTTCTTTGCATAGGTTCAATGTAGTGGATGCTTCCTATTTAGTTCGAGTGTCTTGACTCGGTACATAAGGGTCTTGTATTTTCATCCTTCATTTCACAGGAAAGATTCAATGGCCAGAGGCGATCAAAGGGGTGAATGGGAGCTTCAAATTTTCTCTTCTTAAGAACTAATAAAGAGCAGCCCAGGGGCGGAGCTCAGTGGCGGCCAAACTGGGCTCCGGCCCCTGCTTGTCTCCAACAGATACGAAGGGCACTTAGCTCCAATAGATGCATGCCAGCTGTTGAAGCTTAAAATAGATAAAGCCTGTCACCAGTTGAAGGGCAGCATAGAGCTAAACATAGACTTTAGGAGTCATCTCGAACTTTTGCATTCAGTATTTTAGTTCCCAAGTGTGAATACTTATGCCATCTCACTTGTTGTCACTGGTCTACAATACTCTCAGGCCCATACTACTTACTTAGGTGAATCGATGGCAGTGCTTTGTACAATTGTAATTAGGACAATAATGTTTCTAATATTGAATTAGCCCCCCCCCCCCCCCCCCCCGATCTTGGAGCACGCTCCGCCACTGGAGCAGCCTATATCCTGAGACAACCCATGAACCTCTTGAGCAGCATTAGCCAACATCTCGTAGTCACATCGGACCTACAGAACATAGAAACTAGGCTAGAAAGACGCCGAAATGGACCAGAGGTGAAAGCCGCAGGAATTGAGTATCACCTTGTCATAACGGGACTAGCCTCTTTTTCAAACTCCGTCTGGATGGTTTTGCAACTTTCAGCCTGCAAACCTCGGAAGAAAATATCGGAACCCAATCAAATGACCTTGAAAAATCGTGATTTTTTTACGTCTTCACAAATTAACAAGGATCCTTTCCAAAAGGGATATTCTCAAAATGTGGAAGATAGCCAAACCGGCCTGGATGGTTTTGGTTTAGGACAGCCGCCGATCTCCAAAGGAAAAGGTCAAAGCTTAATCAAACGAGCTCCAAAAAAAACATGTAATTTGGTGGAGGTGTTTATAACATCATATAAAACATCTCCACTAAATTCCACGTCAATTGATGTAATAAGTCTCCAGAACCGGCTTAGCCGGATTCAGAAACCAACTTAGTTGGTCTTTCCCAGACATTAGTGAGTTCCATTCTAAGAAAAAACCCAAAATCGAACCAATTGAGTTCCAAAAAAATTATGAAACTCTACACACACCTTTCCTATCACATGGTAGAACTATCCCCAAGAGATGATGACAAAAAGGTAAAACCTTGGTCCAAAATTTTGAAATTCCATATTTTGAAGGACCGAAATAGGTGACCAGAGGGGGCGTGAATGGGAGCCAAATCAAAATTTCTCTCGAAATGACCGCTGTCCCAAAATCACCACCAAAAGCACCGAAACTCACAAAGGTGGTGTTCTCGAGCCAATTGGTGGCTGGATGTTCTCGGTGATGACCGACGAGCACAACGAAACACACACCACAGCGGAAAACCAAACCTAACACCGAAATTCACCGAAATCCAAAAGCGGTGCTCTCAACTTCAACGAGAATGAAGCAAGAACACAACTCCAAATCCCCTAAGCCAACTGGTGACTTGAGGACTTAGAAAAGTTCCTGGACATTTCTAAAAACCCACGGAACAAGCAGATCACAAAACGGACGAACGGAACTTCGAAACACCACAAAACGGGCAAGATCACAGCCAAAGTCGGCCTAACCGGGTTGCAAGGTCGGTCTGACCAGGTTGAGGACCTTGGCTCAGACCTAAACCCGGCCTGACCAGGTTCCAAGGTTGGTCTGACCTAGGGTTGACCTGACCTAGGTAGGAGGTTGCCCTGACCGGGTTTCGCAGAATCAGCACCCCGAAAACTTTCTCCCAAAAGGCAAAAACACCTCAAATCAACTCCGATTGAGATGAAATTTCGTAGGGAGGTTGAGAAACATGTTAGGGAGATATTCCCAGAGTTTGAAGTCCAAAAGATCAAGGGAGCTCCAGGGTGAAAGAAAACTCAAAACCGGATCAGGGTTTTCCCAACTTTTCTCAAAATTCTTAAACTTCGTGCTCGCAAGGAATCTGTCGAAACCGGTCAGTAGATAAGTTCCTTACATGTCCTAGCACGTATCCATCCACTTGAATCGACCCCAAAAACTCAGTTTCAAGAAATCTCAAATGGTGAAGAGAAGGGAAAGGTAGAAGGAAAAACTCAAATCAATTGCAAATCAAAGACTCAGATCTTAAAGCCACGAGGACAAGAGGAGGTTAGGGCCTCTATTCCCACTTAGATCAGGTCTACAAGGTTTGATTTACACATATGAGTGATTTGGCTAAATCATCTGCGGATCACTACAACAGTCTAGAGACAGGAAAACCCTAACAAGGACGAAGGAAATGACTGATGGGATGGCTGATTGAGGGCAGCCTCTACCTTATTTAAAGAGCTATTACACGTTCTCAACAACGTACATTGCCTATTCATACAAGGTATTCAAGTCACATCGTTTAGCGGTTGCTAGGTCCATTGGCTATTCATGTCTCAACAACGTACCTCGCTGACTAGTTGATTAAATTAATTCTAGTGATACAATGTATCCATACAAGGTATGTACTAGACTTGGGCGCTATTCACCATTCAGTGACAGGTGACGTGATCAATTGAGAAATGCTAAGACGTAGGATTTGTTAATCTCAAGATTTACAAGTTTAATCTCTTGCACTAACAAACACATGATTTTTAGAGATGGGTGAAAGAGGTTTGCCTAGCCCGCCTCCGTGGCGATGCCTGTGTAAATGGGAAATTTTACTAGCGGTTATGAAATCCATCTCAGATATCTATATTAGGTCTTGTTTGGATCCCTTGAACTAGCAACTAGTTGGCTTGAGGATCCAAACAGAAGAACTAATAAATGTGTTAAAGTTTAGCCAAGACCATATCTAGTTGTTAGTTTACTAGTGCATAGAACTCAATTATCATGGGCTAACAACTAGTTCTAGTCTATAGTAAAACCCAACAATTAGTTTAGGATCCAAACATGTATGAACTAACAACTGCTAGTTGACTAATTTTTAGCTGGCTATTTTTTAGCCATGACTAACAACTACTCCTAATCCATCCAAACATGGCCTTATACATATGGGCTTTACAGAGGCAGACAACATCGACGCCCCGCCTGTACAAATCGATTAAATAGGAAACAAAAAATCATACAACCCCCGCAGCCGCCGCTCCCGCTGTGGAGTCTCCTCTTTGCGTGGTGTTGATGCTATGTCGTTACTACTCATGTCCTAGCCCAAACGAGATCCTCTAGGAACAAACTATGACGAATGGCCTTACGACGTACGCCAATCATGTATATGCCTAATGCACAATCACATGGAGGAAGCTAGGAACGAAGACGAAAGAACCTGGCTATTTGGGCCGAGCGAGTACATGTACCTGGCCTGTTTGACGATCCAAGCAAGTGGGCTTCCTGCTGTTTGAGTCTACGTATAAGTTAGCAGCCGGCCCCGTATGTGCGTGGAGATCCGTAAGTGCGTAAGTCCTCTCAATTGCGTAGTATATAGGCCAATAATAATATGACTGGCACCGTACCATGCACGTACACATAGTTGAACCAAGACTAGCTGCCCCAATCTCCTTGTTGGTAGCGATAAGCAATTGATGATCCCCATGATTGCACACTTTGCTCGTCAGCAAGAGATTAGCGGTAGCTGATGTGACACAAGGCCAATTGGCCAAGATGTATCGGTATACTCGCTCTGTCCCAAAACTAAGTGTCGCTATGGTATTCGTGTTGGTCAAACTTTCTTAAGTTTCACTAAATTTATAAAAAATATTAGCAACATTTGTATCTCCAAAAAAATTTATTATTAAAATAGATTCAACGATCTATTTAATGATATTAATTATGTACTATAAATATTTATATTTTCTTGTATATATTTGATCAAAGTTAAAAATATTTGACTGCTCGAAAACGAGAACGATACTTATTTTGGAACAGAGGGAATACTCAACCTTTCGAGTGCATATATATATATATATATATATATATATATATATATATATATATATATATATATATATATATATATATATATATATATATATATATACAGGATAGGACAGGATAGTGTAAGAAAGATAGGAGGATCGGATCGGAGCCTATGTTATGTTAAGGAACATTATTTAAGATATGTATCGTAGTTATAAAAAAAGAGATATGTATATCGTAATGTATATCGTAATATATGGAAACCTTATGGGATACTCCTTGATTTCCAAATTATAAATAATTAGTATTCTGGTTTTTCTAGCTAGATAGAAATGGAAAACAGTACATATTGGTTTGTTGTATCATACATATAATATATAAGGCTAGTCTCAGTGGGGAGTTTCGTAGCGTTGTTTTCAAGACTGCCATGTCACATGCAGTGAAATGAAACATGGATGAAACATCCATTGTCAATGGAAAGTTTCATTCTACAGTTTCATAAGCATTTAATTTCATGACTCATAGAGAGTTGGTAATTATGTCAAGAGAGTTTCATCCACATGAAACTCACTTCTTCTCTCTTCTTAAAAACATTGCCACATCATAAAAAGTGTTTATGTGGCAGCTTATTAAATGCAAATAAAACTCTGACGAAATTTTCACTGAGACTGGCCTAATAATAACACACAACTCAAGTTCATCAGAGGACGATGATAATAGTAATAATTAAGCAATAATAAACTCGTAGAAAATGCTTTTACTTTATGAGAAAGTTAAAATGACTTATAATTTAGAACTGAGGGAGTATTTATTTACCGTATATATTTATTTATTGTCTTTGAGTTACAAACTCTGACGAATAGCCTTACGACGTACGCCAATCATGTATGTCTAATGCACAATCACAAGGAGGAAAGCTATGAACCAAGACGAAAGAACCTGGCTATTTGGGCCGAGCGAGTACATGTACCTGGCCTGTTTGACGATCCAAGCAAGTGGGCTTCCTGCTGCTTGAGTGTACGTATAAGTTAGCAGACGGCCCCGTACGTGCGTGGAGATCCGTAAGTGCGTTTGGTAAGTCCACTCAATTGCGTAGTATATAGGCCAATAATAATACGACTGGCACCGTACCATGCACGTACGCATTGTTCAACCAAGACTAGCTGCCCCCCAATCTCTTTGTTGGTAGCGATAAGGGATTGATCCCCATGATTGCACACTTTGTTCGTCAGCAAGAGACTAGCAGTAGCTGATGTGTGTGTAGCACAAGGCCAATTGGCCAAGATGTATCGGTATACTCAACATTTCGAGTGCATGTTATGTTATGGACAAGATAGGATAGGATAGTGTACGGAAGATAGGAGCATCGAACGGATCGTAAGATAGGAGGAGGATCGATCGAGCATATGCTATGTTGCGCTAGTCTCAATAGAGAGTTTCATAGCACTGTTTTCAAAAATGTCACTTCAAATAAAATGTAATAAAACTTGAATGAAACAGCCACTCTTAATACATAGTTTTATTCTATAGTTTCATAAACATCTAACTCCAAGACTCATTGCGAGTTGATAATTGTGCCAAGAGAGTTTTATCCCCATAAAACTCATTTCTTCTCTCCCTTCTTAAATATGGTTCTACATCAGCAAAAATGCTTACGTGATATCTTATTAAATGTGGATGAAACTTGGATAAAACTCCCAGTGCGACTGACCTTATGGATTGAACAAGGTACGGGAGCAAAGAACATTTAAAATATGTATTGTCGTTATAAAAAAAGATATATGTATCGTAATATACGGAAACCTCATCGATACTCCTTGAATTCCAAATTATAAATAATGAGTATTCTGGTTTTTCTAGATAGAAATGGAAAAAACAGCACATATTGATTTGATGTATCATACCTGCAATATATAATAATAACTAGTATCTGGGGCGCGCGCATTCGCGCGCCCGTGAGGTGTCGCGGCAACCAGTTGCAGGGATCTAAAGTCAGTGTATTTGTGCGAGATAGAAGTCTAAATATGGATATAGGATGGCGGTCCATTAGTACATCGAAGGTTAAAAGCTATCTATATTACAAGAGTATTTGCTGCTATCACAGTACATATGGGCTATATAAAAACTACAATAATTAGAGGCGGTAGTTGATAAACTTCTGGGCTAACAGACTCTGTTGGAGTAGCTGTTTTGGCGTGTGCGCTTGCCTTCAGAGGTAGCCGCTGGCGCTGTTTGTTTCCTAACTGGATTCATCAGCTTTGGAATTGCGCTTTGGAGTAGCTGTGGTGGAGCATTGTTTGCAGAGACACAAGTTTCATAACCGCAAATTAGTAAAGAGTTGTATGTGTAAATAACTAATCGGTTGATTAAGTATTAGCATGGACTTACGGTTGTAGTAGGAGTCGTCTTCAGGTGGATGGAGATGTGGGCCTGCACAAGCAACTGCGTGATATTAGTGTTTGTGTTATAGCGAGTAATTGATTTGTGTGCTTAATTATTTTTGTATGCAGACAATGATAGCTGATGACTTTGTTGGGTAGGAGGCATTAGCTTTTTTTAGGTTATGTGGCTGTACTTATGGGACGTGGCAGCAAGTATAAATATAAGGAGCTGTTTTTGGAGTTCATGAGCTGTGGCTGTACCATGTGGATGAGATGTGATCTCATCATCGGAGTAGGAGTATAGGTCGCGGCGGTCTGACGTATCGAGCACTGAGTCTCCTGTATGAAACAAAAGGAGAAAAAAGAGTTATTGTGATAAAGCAAGCATAGGTAGGTGGACGTACTAATTCTCGCTGCGCTGTCAATCAATAATTACTCGAATATGAGAGATGCGTTCCTCTGGTGGAGTGTCCCTGCCTTGCATTTGCTCTGTGAGTATTTCATATTTCAGTGGCCAGATATCGATAATATCATTGGTTGCTGGTGTGTTTCTAAGACCTATGTGGGCTTCGAGGGGTAGTGCAGAGAGCTGGCCACGGACTGTTATCTCATATTGGAGGGTAGCAGATATGAAGTTTATTTCATTGATAGTGCAAAGTCTATCAAACAGTCAGTATAGGACTGAGTTGGAGCATAGGTGCGGTGGCATGCCCGAGATGCAGATGATGAGTCGCTCGTATGGTTCGTTTGTAGGGGTATCCTTAGCGAGGTGCAAATTTAATGGATTGGATCTGAGCAAATCCTGTAGTGGAACTGAGGTGGCACCATTTTGTGGTTTCCATGGCATGAATACAAAGTAGTTATTGTTGATGCTTATGAAACAGTTGGTTAGCAAGTGGGTTTTGGTAGCTGGTGTGGGTAGGCGAAGGAAAAATCCTGGCCCATAGTAGGATATGCTTTCGAGGGCTATGATGATTCCATGATGCTGGTAGATTGCATCTCTCAGCTCATAGGCATTGCATGGGAGTGAAGCTGTGTCTGGAGCAGCTACCATGATGGCATTGGCACAAGAGTTTGTGTCAACATCTGTCAGATCTGTGTTGTCAATGATTGTGAGATTGGAGAAAGGGCGTCTTGGCATCTATATATATATATAAAAAAACAGTATCAATGTAATATCTAAGAAATTTCTTGGCATATATTGAATAAAGGCCGTCTTCGTATCTATTAAAAAAAAGAAAAGGAACACCATTGTATGCTGTCTACAGTGTGCAGGGAACAACTCTACAGTTAGATTCCTGTGGCTGTTCTGGTGCCTAAGCACCGGTAGGTTGTTATGGTCTACCTGTGAGTTGTAGTATGACTAAAATGATTTGTGGAAAATTTGGCTTCCTTGCTGGTTACGACGGTAACCATGGGTGTATGAATCATAATCCTAGATATTAGGCTGAGCAAGGAATGAGGGTGAGGTGGAGGATGTATACCTTGTATCCGTGGTGGATAGCAGCTACGTGTCTTCTTTTGTCAGAGATAAGAGGCTCGCCGCGTCTTGTCCCCGCATCGCCGCGGCCACCAAATTGGGGCTATGGTCGGCCTAGGCAACCGCCCGCTGTGCGCTCGGCCGGTGCTATCGCTTCGCTTCTATGTGGGGCCCGCCCTAGGTGAGGCCACCATGCCTGCTCCTCATGCCGCCGCGTCTAACTACCATAGCCAGGGCTGAGGCTTCCTTCCTAGGGACTACGAGGAGCGAGGGGCGTGGAGGAGGAGGAGGAGTAGCCGCTGTGGCGCCGCTACCGTCTCAGATGGGAGGAGGAGAAGGAGCAGGGAAGGACAGTGCGGCGGCGGACGTCGAGGTCAGCACCGCCTTGGTTGTCTGCTGGGTTGGTCGAGGCGTGGATTTGGGGAAAGCGGGTGGTGGGGTGGGAGTCGTCGTCTGTTTCACATAAGGAGGTCGGGGTCCTTTTTATGACTGGGACGGTGTGGTAGGGATGGATATTTGCTTGATGGGCCTATGGATCGATGGTCTCGGGCGCTATTGAGTATGCAGTTCCCCATGTATGAACGACCTGCACGTGGAAAATTTACACATGTATATTTATCATAATCAAGAACGAGAAGAATCGCTCAAAAATTGACTCACAGGTTACCTATCGATATGTTATAGATTGAACATTAGCCTCTTGGAAACATCTCCTGCCAAGGGAATGGATTGGCCTCCATATACTCTACATCGATTCAGCCAAAATTTTAAAAAGAAATACCAAAGAAATCTCTAGAACAGGGGCATCCCAAAAGGCCAGCCCCCGCACGTGACTGCTGCTGCTTGCTGTCGCGAGCTTCGGAGCCACCGCCGAAGAGGCAGGTAGGGTTTCTTACCAGTGGGAGGAGGCAGCACTGTGGACGGCCATGAGCATGGCCTCGGTGAGATACAGCCATGAGCCTCGCCGCAAGCACCAGAGGAGGCACCTAGGGTTTCGTGGAGCGGCTATAAACCGCCAGGAGGAGGCAGCGCACGGGGATCCGCCGCCGCGGCCACCGGCGAGGCCGACCCGCGCCGCTCCGTGACCGGGGACGGCCACCAGCGGGCCTCACGGGGTTGGCCACTACACCGCATGCCGCGAGCGCCGGTGCTCTGCCCGCGTCGGGGGAGGACGGAGACGGGAGCGAGAAAGAGGAAGCGATGAGGCAGCCTGTATGGGAGGAGGCGAGATTTTTTTGAGAAGGGTCGGGAAGGAGAATCAGGAGTTGGGTATTTATTTTGTTTTCCTGGATTCTCATTAGGAGCCCAGCAAGATAAATAGAAGCTGATGAAAAGTTGTAGGTGGCAAGTAGAAGCTGATCCCTGTAAAATCTGATTCAACAAATCTCATCCATCGAATGGTAGATTCGATGGTGGGAGGAACAGGCGGGCTTGTTATGTTCCCATTAGTTGTGAACGAACCAGGGTATTGTTATTCGGCTCAGGGACAACATATATTTATGGAAATTTAGTTGGCTGCGCAGTTGCGCTTTCGGAGTTTCGGGCTCGGCGGCAAGAAAAGATCTAGAACTCTGACTAATGTTGTCCTTCGATGCTGCACCAACAATGGTTAAATATGAAAAGGTTGCCCATATGGGGCAACACTCATCTACCGGATCATTCGAACGAATTCAACATTCAATACGTAGAAATCATGACAGTACCATGCATGCAGTCAGAATGCAGAATCTGAATCGGTGAGGCATTGCAAGAGTACCTTACAATTTCATTCAAAACAGCACCAAGGCCAGAGAATCAATTCACACCCAGGCTACAGCAAAGGAAATATAGTCCACAAATGCAAGACCATGCGAGTCTCGGCGGAATGAACGCTTGCCATTTCAGAATTACCATGACAGACTAACAAATCTGAACAGTCTGCTCTGTTCCGAGCACGTCGTCACAGGCTATAGCAACAGGTATAGGCTGATCCGTATAGCAACAGTCACATGCTGATTGCTATAGCAACTGAATGTCCAATTAAGAATCAGCAACTGAAGCTATAGCAGCAGTCACAAGCTGATTGCTAAAGCTCCAAGCTGCAGGACAGATGAAAGTACAGGAAATAGTTAACACCACATAATCTGTGGTTCAGCCTGATGTGTTTGCCATTACAGGAAGTTCACATGTCTATAGCATGCCATAGTTTAAGCGGAGATAAACTGAGGTAATCATGGCTACAACCATAGAATATAAAAGGAGGCTGAGAATTATACAGGGAAGAGGCTCCTATTTTAAGTTTGGAGTTGAATTGTTCTAGTCTTGGCGAATATTCTACCATATGAAAGAAGCCTGGGAACTGTACAGGGAATAGGCACCTTTCAAAGTTCATGTGATTACAAAGCACTGGAACACAGTTTCATACTACAAACAACAAGAGTTTGGAGCAAAAGCCTGGAGCATTCGGTTACATCATCGACGTTACCTGTTTGGGAAAATTTTCTTTAGTTAGTGTAAATAGACAATGCAAAATTTCTTGTTGAGGCTGTTTTGTGTGTTATCTGAAGTGAATTGATGGATCGAGCCGAACTCTGTTCTCATAAATGTACTTTGTGTGTAGTCGATGTATAAGGTTACCTTAGTGATACCAGAAAGGTATTTTAGCTGTGGGAACCATTCTTTTCAGCACGGCCTTCAGAGAGAGACCTTGGTCTGTAATTTTTTTAAGAGTCAGTAAATGAAGAGAAGTGATATGGGTCTATAAATATGTGAAGCATATTAGTGTTTCCAGCATACTTCTTGGATTTTGTCTTCGACGATGAAACATCCTATGCAGCAAGTCTCTTAAGGTCGTTGATGGTTTGGTCTTCTTCATTGTTCTGAACATCATCATGCTGTAACTTGTACCATTAATATGTTAGAGCCTTGTGTCACTATGCTATGTATGGAATTTTGAATTATATACATCAATGCAGCTGACCTTGTTCGTTGAATCTGGGTGGCCGAATAGATTCCTCTGAGCACCGGGATGAACTGCCGACGATCTTACAGAGACAAAGAATGAAGTATTATTAGATAAATATATTGACCAAAGCTTGTCGTGTATGGATCATGTAAAATTGCTGGTTCGAGTATTTTTTGTAAAGCACCTGGTATCATCATCTTTACAGGTCTCTTTACCAGTGTCAAGAGCTGGTACTGGAGTCTATTTCATGTCATAGCAAGACAAATATGGCAGTATGTTTATAAACATTAGCATAATGGAATAAGCTTGTATAAAATCTGGTTACCTGTTGTGTTCCTGACTCAATCAGAAGCACCTCACTTGAATGTTGTGGACTATCGATATTTGTAGAGGCATTTGTTGGGTTCTCTTCTTCATACTGAGACATGGAAATAATATCTATTTCAGACTGTTTTGGTGCTCTTGCTAAAACAGCCTTGACCTGGTATTGTTTGTATTTTGTGCTCTTGCATGAATCATTAGTAAGATCAACAGAGAGCAGGTACGTGCTATTAATGATCTTCTGTAATGGCTGAGGCAAGGCATCTCGTGGAGCTAATGGGTTCATCACTGATTCATAGTCTCTCTGGATCATTTTGTAGGCTTCGTCATCATAAGTAAAGAATCTAGCTTCACCTGTTTCATCTCTTCCTGTGAACGATATTAGGTACATGTGCAATTTAGGAAACAGTGGATCTATAAGTACCTAGAGAAACAGTCTGCGTATGTGTGTATTTTAAGCAGAAGTGGTTTCAGCAATAGGTACCTAGGAACCATAGCTGTGCCTTGACATTTTGGACATCTATAGCTTCCATCCGCCTGCTGTTCAGCCTTTTTTTACACAGTTTGCAAGACATGTACCACCAGCTGGTTGAGTTTATAATGGAGACAACTGTTACCGTGCACTTGAAGGGTCCCTGTTCATATTATAGGGTTAGTAGATAGGTGTCGAATGTTTTGACAAGGTATGTACAAAGATGTGAAAAAATGAGTGTAATATGTGTGCCACGTACCTCTTCATCAAAAGGGTCAACCTGGTTGAGTGCATCTATAGTTTTCTCTGGAAGCTCAATGTCTTCAGCTGGAGAGTGAGTCTCTTCATCTGTTGGTTGATCGATGTACACCGGGGTGTTTTTGAATCTGAGAATGGCAATTTGAGTGTTGCAGCATATGATGGTTTAGTTACATATGGGGTCAGGTCGACAAAGGCTGTACCTAGAGTAGAAAGGACGTGCCTCTGGAATGTTGGGGTTCAAGTAGTAGCAGCAGGCTGAACTTCCTGTTAGGCATGGTTTATTTGCGAGAGGCCAGAGGCGAACAATTTTTAGAATGAAAAAGTATGCTGGTTTACTATGGTAGATGGGCATATGCCTATGACCTTTGGTCTCGAATGTAGAAGATAAATTACCATTATTTTTAATATCCTCTCCTGGTATGCATCCAACAACAAGGCAAACAATAACATTACCAGCCTCACTGTCGTATATATTGCTAATGTTGAAAGCTCTAGCATGCTCGCTCCACAGGGTAATCTTCATCATATTGTCTCTAGATGGGAATTAATTCTGGATGAATATATATTTTTACACCTGTATAGGCGGGTGGTAAGTGCAAGGTGTTGTAGCCTGTGATATAAGCAGTTACATACCTTAGATCCTTGATATAGATCTCTCTGAGCGTTTTTGCCTTTTCTTGGTTCTTTGGCACAAATGTATGCGTTGCTTCATACTTGACGAGGTAACCAATGACATCTTAAAAAATTAGAGGTCAACAGCACCAGTTAACAAGAAAATAACAAACTGAAAGTGAAGATAGAGTTTATCTGCAACATATTCTGGATCTACAACGAACCTGTTAAGTTGTAGACCATTCGTGTTGGTTTTATGGCTGGGAACTGAGTGATCCTATAAATGTATTCAGGAATTGTTTGTGGAGGGTTTTGAACAACCTCAACAGTCGTTTGGGCTGCCATCTCTATCATCAGATCTTTGTCAACTGGCCTGTAGCTTTTCTTGGCATTGTCAACGAGAAATTTCTTGATAATATAAACCTTTCCAACTTCAAAAAGAGACGCCTTGGATTTGATCAGTTCATTTGAAATCTCTATATACATGGTGTGTCCCTATAATTGTAAATACGCAATGAACTGATTAGATGCTATCAATATGAACATGTAATAGCAGAAGGTATAGTATTGATTCTATTTTTTGAAGGTTAACTAATTTTAAGATGGTTTTGACCAAGTCAGGAAGGTACCCGTGCGTCTGCTAGAACCATGCCAACATATAGAGGTGGTCCCTGGCCCATGTTTTCATAGTGTGTCCATTTTCTGATGACTCGAGTAGTTATGCCTTGTGCATGGTGACCTTTCTGCAGATTGCTGAGAAACCTTGGCTGCTGCATGGTGTACCTGGTATGTATGAAAGAAAGTGTTATTTTTGGTATGGAGGTAGTTTTAAAATAGCAGAAATAGAAGGTTGCTCTCTTTTTCTGTTTTTGGATAAGCAACTACTGTTTCATTTCTTAGTTTATCAAAAAAAAAGTGCAGACGCTGCATTCATGTACATATTGACAGCACTACCTAAATCCCTCTATGGAAGGATTTCCAAAAGCATCTATACAAGCCAAATTTTGGCTATGGTAGGCACGCAGGCCTGTTGCAATGAACTGTACATATATAGGTACACTACTTAAACTATCATGGGCCTAACAGATGCAAATAGGAAGCAAAATACTACTGAAACTAGGTGGAGTTTGGTAGGTGAAATGCATAGGTATGGCTGGTTTCATTTTTATCTAGTCTAAATACTGAAGCACTTCTCTGTAGACTACATTCTTGGTCTCATTGGTAGCTTTTCCATCATCATCCTCGATGTATATCTTCAGACCTTGCTTTGTAGTTGCATGTGATACAGCAACGTATAGTTGTCCATGTGAGAAAATAGGCTTTTTGAGGTAGACGCCAACAGCTGAGAGAGTTTGTCCCTAGCTCTTGTTGATTGTCATAGCGTAGCATACTCTGATAGGATATTGTCGGCGCTGTAGAACAAATGGCCATTTGTTACTTTTTAAAGTTAAGGTTATGCGAGGTATAGCGAAGGCTTGATTCTCCTATCGCCCATTCATAATCTTAGCTTCAATTGTCCATTCTCCAACCGAAGTGATGATCAGTCTTGTGCCATTGCAAAGACCAGCCCTTTGGTTGAGATTGCGCAGTAACATTATTGGGATTCCTGGTTTCAGAATGATTTTATGCTGTGGGAAATTATTACCACTGATTGAGTTTAAGAACTCAATTGGGTATAAGAGGTCATATGCTTCTTGTTGAGCGGTGGATTTGTCAATAGTATCTGAGCTCAGGCATTCCTTCTCTATACCAGGGACTAAGGGGATCATGTAATCATTAACAGTATCTGTCATTTCATTTGTTGGAGCTAGTATAGCTCTCTGTGATAAGTATACAGGGTCTTTGTATCTGGCACGAAAGTTAGGATAGACTGAGTGGACAATGGCTGCAAGTCTGTCCTCATCAGGAGTGATAAGCAGCCGCGGTGGTACTGTAATCTAGCTTGGTTCGTTGTCTCCGTGTCTAGACGTGCATGGTATTTTGCCTTCACCGATGTCCAATATCCACCTACCAAATGCTGCCACCTCCTGCTGTTTAGAAGGATCATCTGGTGAACATACTAATCGCATATTCTATTTTAGACTCAGGATTTCAACATGGGCCCATAACCGAGACCTGATGATAGTGGAGCTAATGATATCTTCTTTGGTACCACCTTCAACCACAGGTAAGATTTGTTTGAGGTCCCCTCCTAGAACAACAACTTTTCCACCAAATGGTATATGAGCAGTCTCTGGGCTTTTGGTTTTTTCAATATCTCTGAATGTGCGGTCTAAGGCCTCGAAGCATCTCCTATTAGCCATGAGGGCCTCATCCCAGATGACCAAGCTTGTGAGCTCAATAAGTTCAGAAAGCATTGTGCCCCTACTAACATCGCAGACTGTATCTTCTTCTACCTCACAAGGAATTTTGAACCTTGAGTGAGCTATATGACCTCCTTGGAGCAGCAGCGCCGCTACACCCGAGGAAGCCACGGTCAGTACAATCTTATTCTTTGCTCTAAGATATCCAACCATTCTATTCCATAAGTATGTTTTACCAGTGCCTCCGTATCCTAAAACAAAGAAGAATCCAGGCTAGTTTTGTTCAACTCTCTGGACTATTGTGTTGAAAGCATTTGCCTGATCTTCGTTGAGAGAAATAGTTGGATTATTCATATCAATGGATGGATCCGAGGGATGTGATAGTTCCTCTTCAACCAGACGATTGTGTAGAACAGGATATTCAAAATGGGTCTTTGGAGGCAGATTGTAGTCAGCTATGTTCTTACCACTCTACGAGAATAAAATGGCTAGCTCATCGAGAAGAAAATCTCTAGTTCATGAATCAGGTACTGCATAGTTTGGATCACCGACCATATCTCTATATTGATAGATAATATCATTAGATAGATGGCGCCATACTTTTTCAAAGAAACTCTTTTCATCACCTACCTCACAGAACAAGATCATGGTAACGAACAAGCTTCGCAGCTACGCCAAAGTAGCCCAAGCAGCCGACTCATCAAAGGCATTATACCACTCTTGGTCATCACCAAGGAGACCATGTGATCGGCATGCCTCTTTGAAAGTGTGATGATATCTTCCATTATGAAATCTAAGGTTTTCATAGCTGGTGGCACCTTTCACTATTAGAAGCAACATGCGAAGGTAGTACCACTCACCAACCGATGGGTGCACATAATGGAGCCTGCCTATCTTACCAAACTTTTGCCTCCGCTTATGCCATTTCCTGTCTCTTTGATCCCATAACCATCTAGAGGGAAATTGCGGATAAGTGAACGCTCTAGCTTTAGGAAAAATTGCATTACACCTAAACCACTGAGTCAACATTGTTCTTCTCAAAAACTCTGCTGATACTAATCTCTCCATTTTGGTTCTTGCACTAAAGCTTACAAAATTTTTGTTTGGAAGGTGGACAGGCATTCTCTCTACCGCTGGGTGGTGTCTATGGATGTCATATCCAAATATTCTCCAGCATGCATCTTGTTCACAGATATATCTGCAATCGAGGTATTCTTTTACCTCATTTATAGTGTTTGTTTCGTCATCATATGGTGCTGGCTGGCCTTTCTTAACCCTCTGTAGGTAAGCTTTGCTACAATCAGCTCCCTTGGTTACATATTTGAAGAGGTACTTGATGAAGGTCGTTTTATTGCACCATTCAACATTTATATGTGTCTGGTACTTTTTGAGAAGCAACATATTATATGGGACAACCCATCTATTATCCATCTGGAAGCCTCCTTTCTTAACAAAAAGTGCATTTGTTCGTCTCTTGTACACTACAAAACCATTCTTGTTAACTATAGTGGCTGCCTCATATGGCTTGGGAAAATGTTTTGAGCATTTTTTCTTTTTCATGCAGGGACATTTTGGGTTGTCTTTACCACAAGGGCCATGTATCATATGTTCGGAGACAAGAGCATAGCCAAGTGGATCTATTTTTGGATCAGGTATCTCTGCAGTGACATATTTGTCAATCATTGCTGCAGTTGGACTTGATGTATCCGTGGAAGTCCATAGAATAATATGGGCATGTGGCAGTCCCCTTTTCTAGAATTTGACAGTGTGGAGTACTGCATTGGAAAAAGAGGGATCTTAAGAATTTGTAAGAAATTGTGGCTTCTTAGGAAATAGCATGCAGGTAGGTACGAATGGAAAGGACTGTATTGAAGCAAGGATAGCAAGACACTATGCATAAACATGAGTGTACCTGCATTGTAGGGTCCAAAAGATGTACCAGCTTTGATATCATGTAGAAGTTCCTCTAATTTCATATTAAAGACCCTGACTATCAGATCATTCCTGTCAACTGGCTTTTGTCCAGGATCAAAGATGGCTTCAGTGATCTCAGGCCATTTAGGATTGCATGTGAAAGTAACGAAGAAATCTGGAGGACCATATTCTTGACAAATAGCGATCCCATCATGATAATTTTGTATCATGTAATGTCTGCCACCCGTGTGCGACGCCGGGAGCATGGTCATCTTCCCCATCTCGCTGCCCTCTGTGGATCCTCTGTTTATTGCATCACAAATTCCTTGGATACTTTCCATTCTAATATTAGCTTGGTTTTCTACTATGTACCATAACCTGTTTTCATCTACACAGGCCCGAGCATCCACCTTAGCTTGACTTGAGAGTGCACCATAACATAGATACGGATTTGGTTCATCTTTCCTATAATGAAACATGTAGCAGTAGTAGTCCTGCATGGTGACTTTTATATGGGCATTGGCTCTTGTCTGTATGACTCCAGCGTATAGAACCCCAGCTTGCCAACCGCACTCAGCATATGGAAATAACAAAGGATATTGAAGTGCCATGAAAGCGGGATGCAGAGCAAAAATCTGTTGAAGGTCTCCTGCTTGTTTCTGCACAATAATATCCCACTCAAAGGCTTCGTAATTGAAATCACCAACTACTAACATAGCTAGCTGATCCGTAGTTGGTAAGCTGTACTGAGGCGGATCACCATCTCTTGGGCCAACTATGCGAATAACAAAGTCTTCTGTTTCATCATCTGCCAACCGGTCCCTCACCATCCGAAACTACTGCGCGAATGAGTTGTGTTGATCAAGCATGGCAGCTAGGGACTGAACAATAGCAGGATCTAGATCCGATCCTCTAGCGTCATGATGACCTAAAGAAGCAATTCTATTTTGCACCTCGTGCGATGTATCATACACATATAGTTGTATGAACTTGGCAGGCTCATCATCCGATGGCAGCAAAGAACCTATGCGGTGGTGAATTTGTCCACAAATCTTGAAAACCGAAGGACCTCCACCATCATTCATGGATCGGTCTATGTTTGCTCCCATCGAAGTGAAGGCAAAAAGGCAATTGTACTGCCTGATATTTTTCATAAATTTATTAGAGATAGGACCACCATCAGACCTCGCAAGAGTTGCTAGAGGCTCAGGTCTTGGCAGGAACCATGGAATGATGACTCTGCCTCCTTTGCAGCACTTGTTGTAGATAACTGAGCCCGAAGAACCCTGGGAGTCCTTGCCAACTCTTTCGGCGTGCTAAAAAATGGCTGGGCAGTTGCAGCATTGTCGATCAGGTGCACCATAATATGATCTTCCAGGATACGAAATTGGTTCATAGATATGGAACAGGAAGATGCATAGTAAGAAGCTATTTTTTTTGGGCCTGGGTTGTGCACCGTGCTAGAAGTAAAGGCACATGTGCTGTGAAGATATGGAATCAGTACCTTTGAGGGCTTCTACGAAGGCCTCATCAAACTGGCCACACTCTAGATCAGCACTTTGCTTAGATGCAGCACCTGTACACATACTCTAGGTCTTAGGAATATGGATATGGAAGGAGATAGATAGAGAGTGTGTGTGTGTGTGTCTAGTAGGTCTAAATACCTCTCCAGACAAGGCGATGTTGGTTTAACAGTTTCCTTCTTTTGTTCCTACATGCAGCAGGATTGGATGTTTCTAGAGCACACGAAGTATTGTTTCCTGAGTAGAAGAATTGTAAGGCTAACGCAGGAACAGCATGAATCTAATGCTGTATGTACACATGGGGGCCTAAACAGCTGATGGCACATACGTGCTCTTGCGTGGCGGCTTGCCGATGTCGGTGTACCAGAGCTCTCTGCATGCACAGGAGCCTCCACTGCCATATATAGGCATATACTGTTAGGCTAACCAATATAGACAAATATGCAGGTCTCGGGAATTAGTTCCAGAGATCTTTTATACAAAATGGCGACTAAAACAAAGTGCATTTTACATACATGTATGTCGTGCAGCCATAGGAAGTGGCTACTCCATGTGGTTTCGCTGGCTGTGCATCTTACTATGAAGAGACATGAACAGGGTTTTTTTAGGGGAAAAATACATGACTGACACATAATATGAGTAATATAGAGAGATGGGAGTTTTAACACGGGAAAAGGTATGAAGCAGGTACTTCGAAAAAGGTAAATGGCCATAAATGGCATGAACAAATTAGGTGTGCAGTAAAAAAATTGGACACAGCTATAACTCAGGAATCTGCCTCTATATGGCAGAATGTGGTAGCACGAGCATGGCTTCAGTAGCAAACAAGATGTAAGTAACGAAACGCGAAAACATAGTTCCACAATTGAATCTTATTTATTGCTTTAGGAAGTTGTAGTTACAATGGAAGCAAGAAATTATTACAGAGAGACAGTCTAAGAAGGCACAGCCTAGAAACACTAAAGAGCACTACCGTGCGGAATAGCCGCGACCTCATCTAATAGGAGCTGTGCACAAGCTTCGAGTGCAGGCAAAAGCACATTTGGGTGTTCTGAGACCGCTATTACCAATCTAGCAAGTTGTGTACCCCTATTTGCAATTGGGAGGAGCCGCTGGGCAATAGCTCTATACATATGTAATCCATGCACACTATAATCACCAGCAGCCGAACCATATAGCCTTTGCAAAGCAATAATAGCTTGGAACGTTGCCGCCTCATACGCTAAAGCCTCCTCTAAATGTGGATGACCCCAAAAAAACAATGTGCGGCGGCCGATGTGAAGCACACTGGATGGCAGTTCAATCTCTATACCATAAAGATGTGTCACATCCTGTATGACCTCATGTATACAAGATATATAAGGTAAGCAACATTGCTGTGCAATATCCCTCAAAATAGCTATATATGATGAGTTGGAAGAAAACATGACGCCAATGCTGGGTTTGCCAAATAAAAAATTTGTTTTCCGAGAAAAAAACTTTTGGTGGGGATTTTGCAGATCTGAAATATTTTTTTTGGCAAAGCCTTTGTGCGGAGCCAAAACTAAAACCAGTGCCGATATCCAGACAGCCATAAGAAGCGACCGCGTCCTTCTAATGTGTTTGCAGAATCCAAAAGAAAGCAGACTGATATCAGTTTACTTTATCATAAGAAGCACTGGTTTGCAGAATAGGTGTGCATATAAGGATGAGCCACTCTTACCTGAGAGGAAGCAGGAATCAAGTACAGAGGATCTTGAGGAACACCGAACAGCTCTCCAACTGAGCACGACGTAGTACCTTTTGTCTAGCCGAGCGAAATAACCCAACCCAGGACAGTGATGCACGTCGAGGAACCTGTATTATCTCATAACAATAGCAAAAGCAACAGCAAATTAGATCAATACACAAAGGGCATGAATCATAAAATGAAATGGTGCGTGCAGCAACATATGAAATATTTTAGGCGAAACCCAATACATGACAGAAATCAGATTCTAATTTGGAGCAACACTATACAGAAAAGAGTGTCCTAATTTCCCAAAAAATATATATATATATGGTCACCAAACAAACAGCAAGTAAAAGATAACGTTACACTACTATCGCTTATTGCTCCCTCTACGCAATAGACAAGAAAATAGCAGATCGAAACCATGTTACATAAAAGATGTTATTCTGAAATGGCTGATCCTGCATCAAACAAATAGCGTTGATTCAGTCAGTAAGGAATGACATGTAACCCAAAGGCATGTCTTTGCCCTACCCAAATACTGGCTAACTCAATGTTACACTACTATCGCCTATCGGTCCTTATAGGCATATCGGTTAGCAGTAAGAGCCTTAGATGTATAACAGCAAAAAACAAATTTTGAAAGCAGTCCAAAAAAATTTTATGACCTATAATGTCCAGCTCGTCCTCACCAGTGGCCCTTGGTTGTGTTACTCATGTAGGAAATCAAACATAGATCATATGGCACCCCACGTGTTGGCATGCGGCAAACCAAAGCATCAATTGGCATACAGTTGAAAAAGAAAGCAGTGAACCCATGTATAATAGCAAAAAACTAATCTTGAAAGCAGTCCAAATAATTTTTATGACTTATAATGTCCAATTCATCATCACCGGTGGCCCTCTGCTGTGCTACTCATGTAGAAAATCAAGCATAAATCAAACATGATGCCAATGCTGGATTTGCCAAATAAAAAATTTGTTTGCCAAGAAAAAAACTTTTGGTGGAAATTTTGCCGATCTAAAATTTTTTTTGGCAAAGCCTTCGTGCGGAGCCAAAACTAAAACCAGTGTCGATATCGAGACAGCCGTAAGAAGCGACCGCGTCCTTCTAATGTGTTTGCAGAACCCAAAAGAAAGGAGGATATCAGTTTACTTCATCATAAGAAGCACTGCTTTGCAGAATAGGTGTGCATACAAGGATGAGCCGCTCTTACCTGAGAGCAAGCAGGAATCAAGTACAGAGGATCTTGAGGAACACCGAACAGCTATCCAACTGAGCACGACGTAGCACCTTCTGTCTAGCAGAGCGAAATAATCCAACCCAGGACAGCGATGCGCGCTGAGGAACCTGTATTATCTCATAATAATAGCAAGAGCAGCAGCAAATTAGGTCAATACACAAAGGGCATGAATCGTAAAATAAAACGGTGCCTGCAGCAACATATGAAATAGTTTAGGCGAAACCCAATAGATGACAGAAATCAGATTATAATTTGGAGCAACACTATACAGAAAAGACTGTCCTAATTTCCCAAAATATATATATATATATATATATATATATGGTCACCAAACAAACAACAAGAAAAGATAACGTTAAACTACTATCGCTTATTGCTCCCTACACGCAATAAATAGGAAAATAGCAGATCGAAACCATGTTACATAAAAGATGTCATTCTGAAATGGCTGATCCTGCATCAAACAAATAGCGTCGATTCAGTCAGTAAGGAACGACATGTAACCCAAAGGCATGTCTTCGCCCTACCCAAATATTGGCTAACTCAATGTTACACTACTATCACCTATTGCTCCCTATACGCATATCGGTTAGCAGTAAGAGCCTTTGTGGCTGCGAATTCAGTAAACCTAATGCCGATGTAGTATGGTTGGACTTTTGGTTAAATAGATTATGGCTGTAACATGCACATGGAAAAGTTCAAATATATAAGGAAACAACGCGGTGTTAAGATAAAGCATTACTATGCTTACACCGGAATATTTGTACAGATACTGGTCTGAGTCAGGATTGGAGATGTTTGTGCTTTTACAAACACAAACAAAGGCATAGCCTTATGTCACCTGATTTACAGTGCAAAGCAGAGGATCTACGTTACATTAATAGGCGCTTTTGTACATTGATAGCGATGTTGTGCACAAGAGCACGGTTATTATACATGGCTAGTTTGAGACGTGGGCACATCCTTGCTCTGTTGTTTAGTGAACTCTCCATCTTTGTTTTGAGTCAGGAGCTACCGGTTCATCAATCTAGCTATGTGTGTTTATGAATGAGCTATAGGCTGTACGAAACCTATACTGTTAAGGTAATGAGTGTTGAGGGATGATTAGTGTACCTGAATCCTATAGGTAGCACATGCAATAGGTGCTATGACTGCAAGCAGACGGTAAGGTCTAAAAATAACACATTAAAAGGAAAAAGGAAATTTCCATATAGGAAACAGGGGAAAAACAAAAAAAAAGTATGAACCTGTCAGCCAGCTTTTCTTTGAAGGTCATTGTAACACTAAATAGGTGCTATACTGCAGTTTCATTTTATAAAAGAAGGGACTAATAGACAGTACATCCATGTGTAGAGTAAACAAATATTTGTAGCTATAATCACTAGAACTAATAATAGGGCAACCACATCTATATCTGTATTATGTAAATATGACATGTCAATAAGCAACAACAAATCAGTTAATATTTGGTCAACTGAACATGTGGATGTGGGAAATCTAGTAAAAATAGATGGAATATTGATTAAAGTAACTTGAAGACATATGCACAATCTGAAATCAAACATAAATCATACGGTACCCCAAGTGGTGGCATGCGGGAAACAAAAGCATCAATTGGCATACAGTTGAAAAAGAAAGCAGTGAAGCCAAGCAGCAGCATGCACACCAAAATTTCATTCTGCTAACACCGAAATCATTTTGGATGTGCAAATGCAAATTAGAACACAGACTTTTTAATATAAAACTCAACTTGTTTCTGTGTCAGTAGGTACCCTTCTAAATTTTTCAATACAACCCGGCCCAGCGAATATCAGTCTACTTCATCATAAGAAGCATTTGAACACCTGCTTCTTATCAATTTACTTCAGTTTACCTCTAAATTCTTCAATACAACCTTAAGAGACATTTGATGGAGCAATCTATAACAATAAAATTTAATATAAGTAATCATTCTAAGCTTACACCGCACTATATCTTATCTCCCTCCTAGATCAAAGGGCACCGAGCATCTTTAATCTTGGATTCAATCAACACCTGCCTGCTACATACAAACTGCTACGGCGCTCAAGTGCTGATCGCACAAACCTTTCTCCACATCAAGGTGTACGCATGACATGGCTGCAACTACTATACGCTTGAGCAGGCAGCGGCCATGCTTGAGTAGACGACGTGCAGCAGCAGTTCTAGACCAGCCGCCGACGTGACAGGCCGGAGCTGTCGGTGCTCTACGCTCATGCTAATCAGTGGGCAAGGCTGCACAGGCCGCCATATGCCGACATAACGCTGCAGGATGCCCCCATGTCGCATCCCTCAACGCCAGACGCAAATCCTATGGGGGAACTAACGGATCCGGCCATGGAGGTGGTGGATCCGGTCATGGAGGCCCCGGATGAACCCTAGCAAAGGTGGACGAGAAGCATGTAGATCCTCGGTTGACCCAGGCGCCCGAGTGTGAAGGAGAGGAGGAGCAAGGGAGGGAGGCCGCCTTTACCTGGGGCTTGGTCGCGGTGGGTCATCACCGAGCCACCCGCACCGGCCTCCACGCCGGTCGTCGGAGGCACCCTCACCAGGCGCGCCGGCCCGGGGCTGCGCGGCACCTGCACCCGTGACCAGCGGTGTGGCCGTAGCCGGTTGAAAGGTCCTTGTTTGGTTTTGGTAATTGAGTGACAACCTAGGTGGACTAATTGTATTTATGTGAGATACACAGGTGATTAGTCCACAGGTACATATGTGTGAACAACATATGCCATGAAGGTGAAAATGGCTTGGAGATGTTGAAATGCTCACACATGTGATGATGAAGGAGCTTAAATGCACATGAGACATGACATTGAGTCATGTGATCAAGGTGGAGAAGATCAAGACAAGACTTGGCTTGATGGACCGGTTGCAAACGTGAAGGGCAAGTCGAAGGCTTTGGAGTGATGGACCGCGTGGCGGTGAAGCTTGAGCAAGACTTGGCGCCGATGGACGATGGCAATGGTGAAGAGCAAGTAGAGTCAAGATCGATGAACCAATATGATCATGTGATGATATGAAGTGGATCATATCATTGTTGATCGTGTTGGTGCATGTGTTGCATCGACATTGGAGGAGATGGAATGGAATGCGCAAGGCAAAGGTATAACCTAGGGCATTTCATTTCACCGGTCATAGGTGTGTAGAGAAGTTTATGACCGGGTTTAGGATAGATGGCCGTACTATCAAGAGGGGCAAACTTGTTTGCATATCGGTCATCTAGTGCCACTCGAGTGATCTAACTTTGCATTGTCGCTAGGATCGAGTGGCGTGGCATGTTGAGTGGCTAACATCCTTTGGGAAATGATTGTGAAAATGCTAACACACATACACATGGTGGTGTACACTTGGTGGTGTTGGCATATTTACAAAGGAGGTGGTGTTTGCAGGGGTGAGATGGGTTTGGGTCGCTTTCGGGAAAATAGAATGCCTATTTTCTATTGCGCCGGATGCAAATTCTGGTGGTTAGCACATTGGTGCAAGGGTGAAGAAGTTAGAAGTGAAAACGAGTTGGTCGCGAAGATGTCGGCGTCGGTCAACTGACCGGACGCTGGATCTGAATGCACCAGACGCTGGAAGGCTGCGTCCGGTCAGGCTGACGTACGGTGACGCAGTAGCTGGAGTGTGACCGAACGCTGGCTGCGTCCGATCGCGTTTGACCGGACGCGTCCGGTCATGCTCGGGAGCTTACTAGAAATGACCGGACGCTGGGGGTTCAGCGTCCGGTCAGTTGAAGCTGCTACGTCCGGTCAGGTCAAGTGACCGTTGGAACCGGGACACGTGGTCATCTACGAGCGACCAAACGCTGAGGTCCAGCGTCCGATCAACACGACCAGAGCGTCCGGTTGGCCCGACCGTTGCCTAGTGAAGGGGTAACGGCTAGTTTAGCCCTTGGGGCTATAAATAGAAGTGGCCTTTGGCCATGGCTGGTGTGGAGCACCTTGGGGGACTATGTGTCCATGCTTGAGAGTGCTTGGGAGCCCTCCATCACACATATACTTGATAGTGATCATCCGATTGTGTGAGTGAGCGATTCTAGTGCGATTGCATTATGAGGTTGCATCGAGTGGCACTAGGTGATCGAGTTGCAAGCCGGTGGTGCTTGTTACTCTTGGAGGTTGCCACCTCCTAGACGGCTTGGTGGTGGTCTCCGTCGAAGCGCGCAAGAAGCTTGTGCGGCGCTCCGGAGAAGTGCTTGTGAGGGGCATTGTGCTCGCCCCACGGGAGCCGCGAAGAGCAACTCTAGTAAAGCGTGTCATTGAGCTACCCTCACTCAAGGGGTAGGTTCTTGCGGCGCCCGACGTGCGGGCTTAGCGGGTGATGCTAATTAGCCGCCGAACCACCAAGTGAGCGGTCGACACAACGGGGACTAGCGTGTTGGCAAACACGTGAACCTCGGGAGAAAAATCATCGTGTCAACCTTGTTCTTCCCGTTGGTTTGCATCCCCATTACACAAGCTTGCAATTACTTTTATACATATTAAGCTTGTGTAGTTGCTCTTGTAATTAGATAGCTTGTATAGCTTGCTAATTACCTTCTTGCTTGTGTAGCATAGAAGTAGCTCCCTTGTGTGGCTAATTTGGTTTTAGTAACCTTGTTAGTCACATTGCTTAGTTTGTGTAACTAAGTATTTGCGCTCTCTAATTAGGCATTGGTTGCCTTGTTATTGAGCATTGCTAGTGAGCTTAGTTAGCTTTGTGCTTTTGCTTACTAGCATGTGTAGGAGCTCCCTTGTTGCTTAAAGTACTAGTGGCATAGGTTTGTGTAACCTTGCTCCTAGAATTGTTTAGGAGAGCTCTAGCTAGCCCAACACCTTTGTTGCATAATTGTTATCTTTGAAAGGTGCTAGTGAACATATATAGTGGGGTATAGTCTTGGCTAGATCGATAGTTTTAATTCCGCATTTGTATCGGTTAGCCGACGCGATTAAGTTTTAGAAAAGACTATTCACCCCCCCTCTAGTCACCATCTCGACCCTTCACCGGTGCGTCGCCGTGGGAGAGAAGGAGAGGCGCGAGCGGCGGCAGGAGCAGCAGCAGGGGCGCGAGCGGCGGGCGGGCGGCGGCGGCATCCATGCGAGCCACGGGAGGAATGGGGGAGGACGGGGAAGAGATGAGGCCGACTATGTGGACCCAAAATCGAAAGCCATGGTATATATTCACTGGGCTAGCTCCGGAGTTGAAGCCAAACTACGCTGAGAGAAGCCGGTGGAAGCCACTAAGGAGCGGCGGAAGCTGATTCCAGTGAAATTCGATCTGAGCAATCACAGCCACACGATTCAAGATCAGACGGCTGGGGGAGTTTTGGGCGATGTGGATAGGCTTGCTGGCAGAGGAGCATGTCTGGCTTGTCTGTCTTAACACATAGCTCGAGCTCATCAGGAGGGCGATAATAGTAATAGTTAAGTAATAACAAACTCATAGAACAAATCCTTCCCATGTTTATTATCTATATCTGTTCTACTATATTTGTATCTATACTATAAAAGAGCGAAGGAATTAAAAACTAGTTGTTACCCAAAGATTTATACCCATTGTCGTGGGTTCGTAATGGTAGCAAACATCATGGTTGTTCATCAGATGTCAGAAGTGTGGGTCTCCGGTGGCTTGGGTACTCAAAAACACAATGGAGACACAACGGTTTATCCTGGTTTGGGCTATCAAGGCCCTACGTCGAGCAGTGAGGTGTTCTTCGTGTTCAGGAGCACCCAAATCAGGGGATTACAATGAGAGTTTGGCAGGGGATCGCTTGGTGCTATCCTATGGCTCATCGGCGGTGAGGTTCTCTAGTCGAGCGAGGAACCGACCTCTCTCTAGCTAGGTCGTCAGGGGAACACTCTAATGTTCCTCTGCTTCTCAATGTCTAGTTAGCCGATGGTTCACTGTCCAATCAGCCCCTAGTATCTGATTCTCCCTCCCTCACTCTATGGGAGCTGACCCTCCCCTTTATTCTAAGGAAGGTCGGTACAAGTTGGTTCGATGCTTTGATCTATGGTCCACGTACGCCGGGTGCAGGAAGGTGCTGCCGCGATGTGGATGGACCTCGGCTTCGTCGTGTAGGGAGGAGTTGCAGGCACCACCTGTTGTCATTGTTGCCTGACACTTGACCATTAGGGCTGTATGTTGTAGTCCAGCCTCCCTTGAATGAACCTTCTAGAGGCCTCCTTCGCCGTGAAGGAGCCTCGGCTCGAGGGGCTAATGAGTGGGCCCTAGAGCCGGTGAAGGTGCTTGTCGTGGTGTGTCACGCTGATTGCATGACCGTGTTGAGGGTGCAGGTGGATGGCGCCCTGTGCTCGTTGGTCGGGGAGGCGCCGTGAAGCCTCAGTGTCCCCTGAGCCTCGGATGCTCGGTGGACTGCCCGTGACTCAGAGCGTTGCACGGGCGTTCGAGCGATAGCTCGGGTTAGCATTGGGTCAAAGTCAGGCTTGAGCTACTGTCACTCGGCAGCTTGGGCTCTAGCAAGCCCCCGAGCCCTAAGTAGCAGCTGTAGGAGTGCTCGCGCTCGGCCTGACTCCTAGAGAGTGTGCATGAGTGTATCCTATGGGTATATGAAAGGTCCTTGTGTGGTTTTGGTAATTGAGTGACAACCTAGGTGGACTAATTATGTTTATGTGAGATACACAGGTGATTAGTCCACAAGTACATGTGTGTGAGCAACATATGCCATGAAGGAGGAAATCGCTCGGAGATGTTTCAAAGCTCACACATGTTATGATGAAGGAGCTCATTGCACATGAGACATGCATTGAGTCATGTGATCAAGGTGGAGAAGATCAAGGCATGACTTGGCTTGATGGACCGGTTTCAAGCGTGAAGGGCAAGTTGAAGGCTTTAGAGTGATGGACCACGTGGTGGTGAAGCTTAAGCAAAACTTGGCGCCGATGGACGAAGGCAACGGTGAAAAGCAAGTAAAGTCAAGATCGATGAACCAATATGATCATGTGATGATATGAAGTGGATCATATCATTGTTGATAAGTGTTGGTGCATGTGTTGCATCAACAATGGAGGAAATGGAATGGAATGCGCAAGGCAAAGATATAACCAAGGGCATTTCATTTCACCGGTCATAGGTGTGTAGAGAAGTTGATGACCGAGTTTAGGATAGATGGCCATACTATCAAGAGGGGCAAACTTATTTACATATCGGTCATCTAGTGCCACTCGTGTGATCTAACTTTGCATCGTCGCTAGGATCGAGTGGCGTGGCAAGTTGAGTGGCTAATCCTTTGGAAAATGATTGTGAAAATGCTAACACACATACACATGGTGGTGTACACATGGTGGTGTTGGCACATTTACAAATGAGATGAAGTTGGAGTTGATGTGGATCAACTCGGTGATGAAACGAAGGCGAGAAGGGTTCGAAACTTCACCAGCGGAGTGTCCGATGGTGCCACCGGCGCCCTGTATAGAAAAGACAGGGTTTTGTAGAGTGCACCGGACGCTGGTCACACGGTGACCATACGCTAGCCTCGATAGGACTAGCGCATCCGGTCAGTGGTAGCAGTTAGCGCGCGGTCTTGGTCTCATGACCGAACGCTCAAGGCCTATGTCTGGTCAGTGCTGACGTATGGTGACGTAGGTAGCGGTGGAGTTAGGCACGCGGGCATAGAACTAATCAAATGTTGGTCTGCATCCGGTCATGGTGGACCGGACGTGTCCGATCACAAAACAGAGGCTCAGGGAGCTCTCTGGAAATGACCGGACTCAGGCGTAGCATCGTCCTGTCATTCACTATGATATGTCTAGTCACAACTTAACCGTTGGCGCACGAAGTTACCGTTGAGATTGGGCGGCTCCAATTGAATGCAGAGTGACACATGGCGTGCATCCATTGACCGAACACTGGTAGGGTGCGTCCGATCGATCCGATCAGAGCATCCGGTCACCCCGAGCAGTGCCTAGTGAAGGGGGTACAATGGCTCTATTTTTGTGAGGGCTATAAATAGAAGGTGGTCTCAGCCATGGCTGTTGCTGAGCACCTTGGGGGACTTTGTGTCCATGCTTGAGAGTGCTTGGGAGCCCTCCATCTCACATATGCTTGCTAGTGATCATTTGATTGTGTGAGAGAGCTATTCTAGTGCGATTGCATCATGAGGTTACATCGAGTGGCACTAGGCGGTCATGTTGCAAGCCGGTGGTGCTTGTTACTCTTGGAGGTTGCCACCTCCTAGATGGCTTGGTGGTGGTCTCTGTCAAAGCCCGTAAGAAGCTTGTGCGGTGCTCTAGAGAAGAGCTTTGTGAGGGGCATTGTGCTCGCCCCGCGGGAGCCATGAAGAGCAACTCTAGTAAAGCGAGATGCGAAGGGCGACAAGTGGTTTGGCGGGGTCTAGTGCTAGAGCTTGTGGTAAGCACTCCACGTGAGTGTGACTTGCAGGTCACCACGAGCAAGAGAATTGGCGACAACCTTGGAGCTTGTCTCAATGGGGACTAGCGTGTTGGCAAGCATGTGAACCTTGGGAAAAATCATCATGACATCCTTGTATTCCTATTGGTTTGCATTCTCGTTACACAAGCTTGTAATTACTTTCATATACATTGTGCTTGTGTAGTTGCTCTTGTAATTCGTTAGCTTGTGTAGCTCACTAGTTACCTTCTTGCTTGTGTAGCATAAGAAATAGCTCCTTTGCATGGCTAATTTGGTTTGTGTAACCTTGTTAGTCATATTGTTTAGTTTGTGTAGTTAAGTATTTGTGCTCTCTAATTTGGTATTGGTTGCCTTGTTATTGAGCATTGTTAGTGAGCTTAGGAGCTTTGTGCTTTTTGTTTACTAGCATGTGTAGAAGCTCCCTCGTTGCTTAAAGTACTAGTGGCATAGGTTTATGTGACTATGCTTCTAGAATTAGTTAGGTGAGCTCTAGTTAGCTTGGCACATTAATTGCTTAATTAGGATCTTTACAAGATGCTAGAGAACATAGATAGAGGGGTGTAGTCTTGGCTAGACCAATAGATTTAATTCCACACTTGTTTCGGTTAGCCGACGTGATTAATTTTAGAAAGGACTATTCATCCCCCCTCTAGTCCGCTATCTCGACCCTACAGTATAGCCCCCCAAGCCCCCGAGCTATCTGTGAGATCGGTCGGGGGGTCCTTCGGTCGGCAACTCCTTGCCCAGGGACTTAGCATACCCCAATGTTTGACTCTTGTTAGGAGCCCCCGAGCCCTTCGTGACCTTCTGGGCTAGGCCCACGATGGCGATGAGGGGCTGAGTTCGATCTCCGATGACCGAGTCAGTTGTGGTGGTCATAGCCTTGCTTTCTTAGGTCGGATGCCCTTTTGGGGGTACCCGAGTTCTTGGCCAGGCGCTTAGCTTCTGAGCCGAGCGACTATCGAGTTTGAGTGTCATGAGAGGGAATCCTAAGCGAAGGCCTGGCCAACTCGTCGGGGAGCCGCCAGCTCTCAGCTCGCGTGGGGTGCCCTTCTTACCCTGGCCTGCCATGGGTCGAGCGATGGGGGCATCAGGGCCTTGGCTCGATGCTGATCCATCGCTTGGCGTCCCACGCCCCCGTGATCAGGCTCGATAGTAGGCCTGTTGGGATCAGGCTGCACTTAGTGGTGGCTAGGCGCGTTCTCTGCTCCAAGGTCGGGATGCCCTCGTTGGACCCACCACTCAGTGCCCTCCACTCTGATTCTTGGTCGCACTCGGGGGGCGTTCACGAGGCACCCGTCGGTCGGCTCCCAAAATCCCCGGCTGAGGGGCTGGCGCAGCCCCCGAGCCCATCGTGCGGTTTTGTTGCCCACGGCAGGTCTTCCGTGCGCGGTGAGGGCATTCTTGAAGGATCGTTAGAGATTTCGAGTCATGCTTGGTCAAGTCATTCCCTCATGGGGCTGGGCTGTTATGACAATGGCTTCGATAGCCGAGAGTGTTGCGCCTGTGCTGCTAACGGGTAAATCCATGAGAACCCCAAGTATCCAATCGGTTCAGTCCTTGGTCTCGGGCCCCCAAGGGGCGATGCGCGGCTTCCTAACCGAGCCGCTTGTTTGGTTCCCGAGCCCATTCTATCGGGCTCAAGGGCTCGCTGCCTCCCTCGGTGGGTCACCACAAGCAACTCAAGGTTAGTACTCGGACATCGGTCATCGAGACGGCTAGTGCGCTTCGAGGCATTCCGGCTGTAGCCGCTGAGGCCCACCCTCGACCATCCCTTACACTTTTGTTTTCCTCGGGCAGCCTGGAAGCCCCGTGGGGGGCCAGCTTTGAACCCTCGGTGGTGCCCCTGCTGGGGGCCCTGCGCCAACCATTCGCGGGGCGGCGCCTCTGTTAGTGGGTTAGGAGTATGAAAGCAGAACAAAGGAAATGAGATATGGATAAAAATGACATAGTTGTTAGATGTTCCACGCGTTGTCGTACTCCTTCCCCTCGAGGTTGCTGAGCTTGTAGGCTCCCGAACGGATCACGCGCGAGATGCGAAACAGACTGTTGGTATTTATTAGTGTGGGTTAGAAATTAAGAATTCTGCAAGCGCGCAGATATACCGTTGTAGCATTTCACTGGGAGTATTACAGGTATCGTTATTTATATTTTACCACTAGGAGAAATAATGGCAAAGAAGAGATTGATAAATATTTATTTGTGATGAAATCACTAACACTTACTCTAAACAGGGTAAGTTTAAGATATTTATAAATTAAGTATATAACAATTCAGAGAGAGATTGATACTTATAAATGTAGTGTAGCAAAACTAAGTAATAATCAAGAGAAAGATTCCTAAGTTATTTCTAATTAACAAATCATAACATACAAAAGCATATACACTCTATAGCAATAATTAACTCTTTATCTATGCATAGTGGACATCTCTTAGGAGGAGCATAATAATTGTAACATCCCGTAATTCTGTGTAATAGAAAAATCCCAACTTTCAAAAAAAATTGCTTGAATGTGTGTTGCATGTAAATGTTTGGTCAAATTTAAGTCAAAAGTTTTCCTTTCTGCCCCATTTTCAAAATCCGAACTTCAAAACTTTTTATAACGAACCGCTTGTCATGAAGACTGGTCACCGACGTGGCAAGAGATGTTTTCAAATAAAATGTTTTTAAGATAAATTAAAATATTGGTTGAATTCAGCCCCATGTAATTCTCGCACATGATTTATTATTCGCCCCTAAAACTCAAACCCTAACTCTCTCTCGTCTCCTTTAAATTGGATTTACAAATAATTGATGCACCCATGTAGTTAATCTTCCCCCTGACAGCCGCCACGAGCGCTCCTTCTTCCCTCCGCTTCCCTCCTCTGTCAATGGACGCCACAGCCATGGCGCCCCGAGGCTGAGCCAAAGCTCTCGCCGTCGACAAGCCACGCAGCGAGGGTCGCGTCGTCAAGCCGCGCGGCCATGACGACTCCACCGCCTCGCCCCAGCCGCCACCCGGCCGGCGTCGACGCCGTGTCGAGCCGCCTCGCCATCACAAAGTCTACACGGAGGCCGTCCCGGATCACCAGTCCGACGCACGACGTCGCCGTGGCACCGCTCCGCCGCGGCCTCGCGTTCGCCCGACCTTCCACCGGGGAACCCGACCACCCGCGACCGCGACTTCTTCCACGCACCTCAGGTGAGCTCGACAGCCCCTAAGACTCAGCCCTTTTCCTTCTTCGGTATGCGAACCTATCCTGACTGTGCGCAGCACCTGCACGGCGGCAACCCGTCCCGACCTCGCCGCGCTTGGACAACGGCCACCACAGCCGGCAACGGTTTCATCTTCGCCCGTGGCCACATCCTTGTTGCCGGAGCTCGAAGCGCGCTGGAGCTGACGACCGAGAACTCTCCCTCTGCCTGCACCGAACCCGACCGGCACCGTGCGATCTCCCGGCGTCGAGCACTCCGGGAACCCACGCGACGTCGGCCGCGTCGTCAAGCCACAGCCCGCCACCGACGCCAAGCCCTCGGTAAGCGCCCTCAAGACAGAGCCTTTCCCCTCGGATGCTATCCCTGTTTGCCGGCCATCGAGCCGCTGTCGCCGGTCACTCACGACCACGGGCTGGTGTACCCACACTAGGCCACCACCGTCGGCCACCACGACCGCGACAGTGCGATTCCGCGCAAGCCCCGTCCCGGTGTCCGTTCACGAACACCCGCGAACATGCGCACGCACCCGTGGACGCACACGCACGCCACCTTGGCCATACACGAGTTCAAGACCCACCTTTCGGCCTGGTCGCCATCCCTGTCTGTCCTGGCCTTCGTGCCGCTTCCTCTCCGCGTTGGTCGCGCGCGGGCACGGTCACCGTGAGCCGCGTCGCAAGGTCTGTGTGGACACTGCCAATGGGCGTGCACTCACACCCGCCATGGCCTTGACCCTGCACCAGCACGGCTCCGCAGAAGCAAGTCGAGCCTTTTGGGCATCCCATCGAGCGCCTACAGTGCGCCATGGATGCCGCCCATCCCCTGCACAGAAGTCCAAAGACCCGGCCTTCCAGCCCTTGTTGTTCTCGACAATACACAGGCCCGCCGTCATGGCCGCACACTACACATGATCCGCCGCCGACGCCCTCTTCCTTCCTGGTCCTTGGTTCCTGCACGCGGACGCCACGGTGAGCTCCCCGCCGGCGTCCCTGTTCTGCCCTTCCCTCACCACCACCGGCAACCCACAGCCGCACACGGGAACATAGCGCACGACACGCCACTAGCACAAGCATGTCGTCTCTGCAGTCACCCGACGCCCTCACCCAGGGGACATAGCCAAAAGCCTCACCTTTCCTCGCCGTTGCCACGGCCTTGGTCGTACACACCAGTGCGGCGGTAGCGTAGCCACGTGCAGGCACGGACTACCTCGCCGACCCCGCCGCAGCTCGTCGCTCACGGTGCACTCGCACAGCACCGTCCCGGCCCGGCCTCTGCCTTGCCACCGCAACCTCTTCCTGCCGTCGTTCGACGCGCTGGCCAGCCCCTGTACCCTAGCATAGCCCTTCGGCATCACCAGAGGACCACTGCAGCCTTCCGGCCTCGCCTTCACGGACTGCACGCGCGGATGTGCTGGGTTAGCCGCTGCCGCCTCAGGGCATTAGCCCGAGCACTTGGAGGGCGCTCCGCCCGGCCTCTCCTCTTCTCTGTTTCCGGCCCGGCACAGCTGGCACGCTAGAGCCCATGAACCCAAGGCCAAGCCAAGCGCGGGCCTCTTTCCCTTTTCCCTGAAGGTAAGCCGAGCAGCCCAGTTGGGCACTCATGGCCCAACCCGGCATCCCGGTCCGCGCTGAGCCCCTCTCCCCCTCTTGACAGCCGTCCGGGCCATCAGTGGTGCCAAGCCCGAGCTAGGGCCTGGTGGGCAGGAACTGCATCCAAGCCCAGGCCCTTGAACCCTTTTTTCCTTTTTCTGTTTTTTAGAAATCCTGTCCACCCTCTAAAATCCGTATTAAATCCATCCCAGCTCCAAAAATTATGAAACCAGTTTAATAATTTTCCTAAAAACCTTCTCTACCTCCTAGTGCAATTCTTGTGTCTAGTTGAGTTAGGTTTCGTTGCGGTTTTTATTGCTTCTTATTGATGGCCATTCTCGGCATTTTCTTGCATAGCGACAACACGAGCTTGGATGGATTCAAGGACGCCTCGGATGGAGAAGGAGACCCCCACTGATTGGCTACAACAACTTCCGGAGACGCGTACCACTACTTCCTCTAAACCGCAGGTGTCATGGCAGCACCTTTACTTAGAAGAATCCTATTAGGCATTGCAAAGTAAAATTGCTAGCGCTTTACATTATTCCTTGCTATAATATGTGATGCATGCTATTGCCTGAGCCTTGATTGCCTTGATTGAAACCACTTCACCCTAATTACCCAGCTCCGCGCTCGCACTTATATATGCCTATCTGTTTGCTTGCATTTACTCCATCATACTTACATATATGCCTTGATATGTGCTATGTGATGGTTTGGTGGAGGGAGTTTAGCCGTGAGGCATCCCCATGATGTATTTGGTTTGATACGTGACGGGAGCGGTGAATCCGGAGTGGGTGGTGGTGATGTGAGCAGTTCTGGAGATATTCCTTACCCTCGACCTGATTCTTCGGTGATACTAGCTAGAGTGAGAGGTTGTTGTGGTGTACAGAGTGCACCAAGGGTAGTTCCTATGGTGGGAACACAGAGTCCTAGAGGGACAACGGTCCTCGAGGGACATGGGGATGAGGAGTTTGTGGATAGACCACCTCTGAGGGGTGAGTCTCGTGCTTGAGGCACATAGTTTGGTAGAAGGTGCTCGCTCTGGCCAACCTAAGGACCTGCATAAGTTGCAACCATAAATCACGAGTTCTTTTCGTACACACCACATGCCTATGTGGGTACAGGCCGTTGCCTAAAATAGTGTGGGCGACCACCAATCTCTGTGGGAGTTAGTAGACACGCGGTCTGTGGCCCTATGCAATTAGTGTCAGGAGGGCGGAGGTTACTCCGTGCTACCTTGACGACATGACCCCAACTTATATAGTGGCATCTTTATATCTTCGCTCTGGCTGGTGGACAGGACTGGTGTTAGTTGGCCTATTTTGCGGTGGCGGTGTTCATCGCTGACGGTGATTCATTGACGGTGTTCATGTAGGGTAATAGTGGACTCTCTGCAAAGGTTTATAATCTATACGTATAGCCACGATCTCGGTTATGATCACTTACTTGTGTGCAGGGTTTAGTTCACTAGCTTCTCTTGTGCTTTGCTTCCCTCCCCCGGAAGATAAGGTCCGACTTGAGGCCGTTGAGACGAGGGGCGTGCAGAGGCTGCCTCGTTGACTAGACTGAGAGTTGAGGGTGTTGTGAGGGATGATGAGTGGTGAGATGTGATGATGAGTGGTCAAATGTGATGATGAGTGGATGGTGAGAATGAGAGTGTGGTTTGGGTTTTGAGAAGATATTATTAAATACTTGATGCTCTCTGCATGCGCTAATGATGCAAACTATAGCCAAACTATTAGGATCATCAGATCCTTTTATTTTCTATTTCCACTAAAGCTCGTTGGTGATGACCATGGCCTGCACATATCTAGTGGTGTGCATATTTCTCGCCATGCAATGGTGTTGTGAATGGTAGTTGGTTTGCGATATGCTCTCAAACATGCCTGTGGATTGGAGAATCGCCAAGCTTCGCTGCTACGATTAGGTTTCCAGTGTTTTGTTTGATGTTAGCCTAGAGGGCTTGTAATTAGTCTAGTTTTATTCTTATTTTGTACTCTGATGTGTTGTATGACTTTCTAATCAGCTAAAAGTGGGTGCTCGTGATAGCCGAGATATCATGGGACTATACAGATGGGCAAGAGAGTCAGAATTTCTATTTTGGAAATCTCGGTTTGTTTCAGTTGGTATCAGAGCCATACTTGACAGTAGGTCACAACCTTAGAACTGGACGTCGGTCTAGGAGCCAACAAGTCTGTCTACCTTAAAAACTATTTTCAAAAATACTTGTGTCCCTGTCTTAACCTTGCATTTGAATGCTATCCCATCTATCTGACTACCCCTACCAAATAAGTTGATGTTAGTAGACCCTCCCTACCATATTGTTCTGACTAGCTAGTTGTGTGAATAGGATTATAATGCTGCTTGAATGATTGGCTCTTGTGTCATTTCTTGTGTTTCATATGCTTGAGTGTAGGATGGTAGAACGATTTCTGTTTGCTTGTGTGTGTCCCCACCCTTAGTAAACCTAATCTAAGCCATGCCTATCCTCTTGTCATCAGATGCCGCTCCTTAGAAGGACATCAAGGTTGTAGAACTAGAAGTCTCGAGTCAGTCAGCCTAGCAGTCATAACACCGACATGAGTCTGAGTCTGGAGAGTCTAATGAACGTCAACCCTGGTGTGACCATTGAACACCCCAGAGCCTGACTAGAGTCCTAGAACCAAAAGCATGGAAACACCTAGCTTGACAACAGCCATAGCACGACAAACTCGTGTGTTGTAGAGGCTTGTTGATGTAGTTGCACCTGAGCCATCTCAGACACCTCTCAGTAAGAAGCTTAAGGAATTCTTCAAGCTAAAACCTCCTACCTTTGACCATGCTGACAACCTAATTGAGGTAGATGATTGGTTACATGGAATCAAAAGAAGGCTTGAACTCATCAAAAGCATCGACAAGGACGGAGTGAACAATGCCACCTTTAAGCTTAGAGGGATTGCTAGCGCTTGGTGGGAATGCTTTTGCGCTATCCACCCTAACCCTACCAACATGGGTTGGGCAGAGTTTGCTCAAGCATTTCACGAGCATCACCTCATGGAAGGAGCCATGGATGCAAAGGCCAAAGAATTTAGGAAGCTGCAGATGGGTACAATGTCAGTTCGTGAGTACACCAACAAGTTCATCCAGCTAATGCGGTATGTACCTGAGTACACCAATATAGAGAAATAGAGACGCTACTACTACATGAAGGGTCTGAACAAATCTCTTAGAAGTGTGCTCGTAACCCACAACTGCCTAACTCTCAAGTAGTTGATCAATATGGCTAACATCGTGGAAATGGATCTGAAGGAGATCGAGCTAGAGAAGGAAGCACTTCGCAATGAAAAGAGAAAGAGAATCCAACCGAATCCCATGAGTTCAAGCACTTAGAGGCTCAGACTTGAGGATAGAATGCTACCTGGACCTTCCCTACAATGAGCCTAGGGACAACCTTGCTATCTACCATAGGTGGTCAATCATCATGATCCCACGGAGCCTATTTCTAAGCCAATCACAGAAATCCAAGCCATGTGCATCAGAAGAAAAAAGAAAAAGAAGAAGCAAGTTGTTGCGGTTTGTCACACCTGTCACAAGATCGGTCACAAGGCACATGTTTGTCCTCAACATCAACCGTCAACTCCGTTGGGACTGCTTGAGCACCGACCATTGACCCAAAGCATGCAAGTTGTACCAATCAGAGATCATGGAAGACTCAATCATGTGACTTCAGAGAAAGTGATGGAATCACCTAAAGTTGTGCTTGGAAAGTTAGATGTAGATGGAGCCCCAGCTATAGTCCTTTTTGACTCAGGTGCTACCTACTCATACGTCTCATCAAAGTTCGTGCAGCAACAACTTCTCCCTACCGAACAACGAAGCAAATCGCTGATCACTAGCTCTCCTCTCGGAGATGTTAGCTACACCCTAGAGCGCAAGGATGTGAGGACCTTAATAGCAGAACAAGTGTTTAGGAAGAGATGTTAGCTGCACCCTGGAGTACAAGGTCAAATTGCTCGATTCAAGAGATTGGGCGGTTTGGGGAGAGCAAAAATCCGAGAACAAGGAGGAAGAAATGAAATGAGCCTTAGCCAGAGAAACCTTGGCGTGGGTTTTGAATCCGAGCTCGGCGCCATGGATCTTGGCTCTAAGGCCGACGCCGAGACCCATGGCTCCGAGGTCGGCGCCAAGATATGTGGCTCCGACCTCGGCGCTAGGGTCCATGGCGTCGATCTACCTGCCACGTCAGCGCCACTTGGATGCCCCGTTTTGCCCGGCCTGGCATCTCGACGCCAAGACCTACGGCGGTGAGATGTGTTAACTCGGCGCCGTAGGCAACGACGCCGACCCAAAGGGTCCAAAGATCAGTTTATGTCATCTAGAGGGTTAAACATAAATTTTCTTTTTAAAAAGGACTAAATTGCAAAAAATTGGACCGGTGTGGCGCCCTCCCGTTTCGTCCGTTGAAAATTGTTGTTATCTTCTGTCATCAACTGCACTGGACCGATGGGAATGAAATAGTCTAGTTGTAGTATTAGAGGGTGTTTGGTTGGTCCTTCTAAACTTTAGTCATTGTTCCACCAGATGTTTGGACACATGTATGGAGTATTAAATATAGACTAATTACAAAACTAATTGTATAGTTTGCGACTAATTTGCTAGACGAATCTTTTAAGCCTAATTAGTCCATGATTTGACAATGTGGTGCTACAGTAAACATGTGCTAATGATAGATTAATTAGACTTAATAAATTCGTCTCGTACGAATTCTGTAATTTATTTTTTTATTAGTATCTAAACACCTTATATAATATCCTCACATAACACCTTCTAAATTTTAGTCACGTTATCTCAACACCGCCTTAGCAAGCCTTACCTGTCGCTCATCGTATAGCCTAAAGCTGTAGCACATGTTGGTCTGGTTCCCCCTCAACTCAAAAACAAGTGCAAAAACATGCAGCAGGTTTGCGAGCAGAAGACGCTCGATCGGCTCTAATCCTAATCCAGTGCTTTCAAAAATTTTGTAAAATTTTTCAAGATTCCTCGTCACATCGAATCTTTAGACGCATGCATGAAGCATTAAATATAAATAAAAAATAAAACTAATTACATAGTTTAGACGAAATTCACGAGACGAATCTTTTAAGCCTAATTAAACTATGATTGAACACTAATTGTCAAATAACAATGAAAGTGCTATAGTACTATTTTCCAAAAAAAAATTATCAAGTAAACAAGGCCCCAGTTATCCAGTATAATAAAGTGGCGATAATTGTCAAATCTTTGTGACAGTAGTGAATGAAGGACTAATAGAGGTGGAACAATCACACAAATGGCAGTTGCGTCTGGTCCGGCGCGGCGCCGGCGAGCCATCGGCCCCAGCGCAGTGAATGAAATCCGGTCACCTCGTTCCAGATCCTACTGGACACGCCCGGTCCTCTGACAGCTAAGCGCTGGCCCCACGTACCCTGCCGGCCGGAGCCGCCACTCCCTGTTTTTGCGTTGAGCCCCCTTGCATTAATTTTAATCCCGACGCCGGCCTTCTCCGCCGCGTTTCTAGACATTTGGATTCGCAGTTACGCCCTCCCATTTCCACCTTTTTATAGACCCGCACCCATCGCTGCCGAGCCATTATTACCAGCCGGTCTCCACTCTTTCGCTCACCATCTAGGCTCTCCCCCTCGTGCGAAGCTTGCGGGGTACGGAGATGGCGGCGGCCGGGGGGATGACCCCAGCCACGGCGGACGCTGTGGAGGAGCTCACGCGGCTGTACCGGGAGCTGTCGCCGCGCCCGGCCGTGGAGGAGGTGGAGGCGGCGGCGGCGGTGCTGGCCTCGGCGGACGCGGAGGAGGAGGCGCGCCTCGCCGAGATCGCCAGGGAGGAGGCGGCGGCGCGGGCGCGGGCGCGGGCGCCGGCGCAGGGCCTGCCGGCCGAGCTCTTCGACGTGCTGTGGGAGGCCAGGCGCAACTCGGTGCGCCTCCGCGCGCTGCAGCAGCGGAAGGAGGCCGCGTACGTCGTCGAGCTCGAGAGGCGCTTCAAGCTCTTCGACGACCTCATCCAGAGGGCGTCGCGGGCGGTGTCCCCTGGTGGTGGTGCCAGGGGTGGCGGGGGTGTTGCCGTGGTCGACTACGAGGTCGTTGAGGTCGAGGCGAGGCGGAATCCGGCGCTGGCCGACGCGGCAACAGAGATAGACCGTGGAAGCAGGGGTGGCTTGGGATTGGAACCCACGTCCGTCTCGTCGCTGCGTCGTGCTGCTTCAGCAGGTATTATTACGCCTTCTTAATTCATCTCAGTATTTCTATTTCCCCTGCAAATCTAGGTGAACTTTCGCTCCGCAGGTGCTATGTTATTCCATTCGATTTCGTTTTCCAAAAAAAAAAAATCCTCTTGAGAAAAAATGGTTTAATAGGTGTTAGAAACCAAGTTAATCGTTTGATTGGTGTAGTTTCTGTTGACTTGTCCTTGTTTTGTTTTGTAAAAATTTTCTTGTCACCCAAATTTATTTCCTCTACCATATCTTCAGTCCATAGTTCCATTACACTAAGACTTAAGAAACACTTGACTAGGACTTGTTAGTTGAATCAATGTAAGATTTTTTTTTCTACAACTATGGTAACATGTTATTTTGAAGGGCGGGCCCGGTGCAAGCGGTAGCCTCGCATTGCACAGGCGAGGTTAAGGCTTGCCACTGACACCCTTCCCCAGACCCCGCACAGAGTGGGAGCTCTCTGCACTGGCTACGCCCTTTATAGTAACATATTATTTTGCCCCAAGATAATCTGTTTATAATTGACTTGTTCATAGGATGCCATCATAATGGTAGTTCTGCTATAATAATGGACACATTTCTTATCACTACTTCACTAGTGCTGGTAATTGGACATGACTAGATTGGCTGTGGGCTTTGTGATGTTTCTATGTTCTAATTGTGGACTGTTCTGTTATGGAACATTGTACCAGAATCAAATAGCTAATTTGATTTTACAGCCAATCACAAATTTGTTTCTGCTGACATTTTTTCCCACCCACCCACACACCAAAAAAAAGTTATTTACTTATTTGGTTGCTTTGAAATGAATGAATTGTTTATTCATTACCCCGGACCCCTACGATTGTGATAACTCTGTGTGTAGTGTATTAGCTATACGCATTCTGCAATTCAAATTTTCTGGACATAAATGACAGCGCACCTACTAATTACTTATATCAATATTCTGTGTAGTTCTATACTCCTAGTTTTTTTTCATGTGTGTTTTTGCTTGTTATGTGCATTTATTTATGGTCTGCGAATGTGGTCGTGATGGTTCTGCTACACTAATGTTTTTTCGGGAAACTCAACTATAACCTAATAGTTGCATTGAAGTAATTCTAAGTCAACTCCATTGTTGCTGTTTATTTATTTTTACTCAATGTCTATGGTAACATAAGATTTTGTCTGACGATAGTTTTGTATAGATGATCTGTCCATAGGCTTCCATGGTATTAGTAACTCAGTTGTAATAGCTACACTTACCTTCTCATTAGTTCACTATGAGTAGTAATAGGAATAGAGGACATGGGGAGATTTGTGATGATTCTGTGAGGTAGTTTTATACATTCCAGGATTCTCTGCTTCATACATCTGAGGGATATCTCAACTGAACTATCATTATTTGGATATCGGCCAGTAATTCTTTCAAATAGAATTCTTCAGCGTGTTGTGTAAACTGTAAATTACTTACACTTTACTGATTGGAGTAGATAAGAGATGGCAACAAACAATGAACAGTTAGCCACATTTTCTATAGGCCTAGCATGAGACCATCTTCTCGTGCGGTAACATAAAAAAAATCAGTGTCTGTATTATCCTAATAAGTAATAAAGTCTAATATGTCAATTTTTGCAGGTACTGACACAGAAAAGCTGGGCCTTATCCAAGTGGCAAGCCTTATAGAGTCATCGGCAAAGAAGGGGACTACAGAGCTCAATCTCCGGGGTAAGCTGGTGGACCAAGTTGAGTGGCTCCCTGTCTCGCTTGGAAAGTTACAGGATGTCACTGAGCTTGATCTATCTGAGAATAGGATCATGGCGCTCCCATCAACAATTGGTAGCCTTAGATACTTGACAAAGCTTGACCTCCACTCAAACCAGCTTATCAATCTGCCTGATACCTTCGGGGAACTTTCCAGCTTGATTGATCTTGACTTGCATGCAAACCAGCTAAAGTCTCTTCCTACATCATTTGGAAATCTCACGAGCCTTGCCAATCTTGACCTGAGCTCGAATCTGTTGAAGGTCCTTCCTGACTGTTTAGGAAAGTTAAAAAACTTGAGAAGGTTAATTGCTGAGACGAATGAACTTGAGGAGCTACCCTATACTATTGGATCGTGCACCTCTCTTGTGGAGCTTAGATTAGATTTTAATCAGCTCAAAGCCCTTCCAGAAGCCATTGGGAAGTTGGAAAACCTGGAAATCCTGACGTTACACTACAACAGAATCAAAGGCCTGCCTACAACAATTGGCCATCTTACCAGGTTGAGGGAGCTGGATGTCAGTTTCAATGAAGTTGAGACTATACCTGAGAACATTTGCTTTGCAGCCAGCCTTGTGAAGTTGAATGTCAGCAGAAACTTTGCCGACTTAAGAGCCCTGCCAAAATCAATAGGCGAACTTGAGATGCTAGAGGAGCTGGACATCAGTAGTAACCAGATACGAGTACTTCCAGACTCTTTTGGGCATCTCTCAAAGCTACGTGTGTTTCTTGCTGATGAAACTCCACTGGAAGTACCGCCTAAAGAAGTTGTAAAATTGGGGGCTCAGGTATTCATTGAGGTGTTATTCTCCCATATTTACAGTCTTTTTTTTTTTTGACCTTCACTGACTGAAATGATGTTTCTTCTGCATGTCAGGAGCTGGTTAATTATATGAAGAATATGGTTGCTGCAAGGGAAGTGAGCCAGAAGGAAACAGATAAGAGGAGCTTCTGGACCTGGCTCGGCTCACTGTTTGGTTGTTGCAAAAAGAATCAAGGATTGGGACCAGTTCCAGTTTAGCTGAACCATTTCATCTGCATGTATTGTGATGAAATTGTTCAGTTTTGGTCAATCTCTCAAGTCAGCGATGAAATGAGGGATGGCTATTATTGTTATTTTCCACTTTATGTTTGTGTATACAATGGATATGTGTAGCGCTTTCTTGTACATAAGGTTCATTTATGTGTAATTCATCATTATGAAACACTATCATGTTACTCCATGAAACTCCAGCTGCCCAACATTTCTATTAAATACTACCTCTAGAAAAGAATGCAATTCTAGCACGGTACAAGTTAAAGTAGCTTGAGTTTAACTTACTATATATTAAAAAGAATTAAGGATATCAAATAAATATCATTAGATTGGTTATGAGATATATTTTTATAATATACTTATTTGGCATCATAAATATTAATATTTTAACTATGTAAGCTATATCTACACGACATATGTGATAATGATCATGAAATATCCTTTGTAATTAGATTTGTAGAGTTTTAGTATGTTCCTCTAAACCAAAAGCCATTTGCATCGTCGTAGACAGGAATAAAAATTCAGACAACGATATTGTGCGACCCTTCTTCCTCCCTGCGCCCTTCCTCTGCGACCCCCTCCCCCACCCTCGACCACCACAAGGCGGCATGCCGGCGACGAAGTCCTCGTCCTCGCCCTAAGCTTCCACCACCAGTGAGGGCGATTCCCACGCCTTGCCGTGCCACCCGCAACCCACCTCCGCCCACCCTAATCACAGCAGCTCGCCGGCAAATATCGCCGCGACGCCCCCACGCCAACCCCACCCAAACGTCATCTGTTGCCACCCCTAAAGATGGCAACGGGTAAAATCCGCGCGGATACTAGCCCTAGATATCCATACCCGCGAGTAAAAATCCGTGCCCGCGCCCGCGCCCGTTAACCATCACGGGTAGGAAACCATGCCCGTGCCCGCTATCCGCGGATATCACATGCCCGCGGGCACACCCGTATACCCGCAAAAATAAAGCAACAAAGCACCCAACCATATCTTAATAGCAAGTAAGAAACAATATATCAAAAAATAAACGTCTATATCTCAACATTAGATAAAGTATGACACATTGACCATACAAGAGTAATCAAAAGTACGTCTACATTAGTGTATCTCAAGTCATCACAAATTAATACGAATAAAGACATACAACCGTATATAGACTTATAGGGTCATTGGCGCGGGTCTAGCGGGTTTGCGGGTGCGGATATCATTTTTCCATGCCCACGAGCAAATATCCATCGGGTTTAGAATCACGCCCATGCCCGTGTCCGTGGGCACAAACTTAAACTCATATCCATGCCCATCGGATTTTCTATCCGCGGGCACGCGGATATTTTGTGCCCGTTGCCATCTTTAGCCACCCCGCCCTGCATCCTCCCAAATCCTCCTTCTAAGGCCATCAGGGAAACCCTAACCTCGCCAGAACCCTACCACTGGCGACCTCCTCACCTTCTTCCTCTCCGGTGTGGACGTAGGTGTAGGCACGAGCGCGGGTGTGTGGGTCGCGCGCTCGGCGCGTCGCGCGATGTGTCGCGTAATAGAATTTTCATAAAAAATTGTTTTCTCGTGCAACGCACGGGCATATATCTAGTATTTTAACTATGTATTTGGTTAAACTTTAGGCACTTTAAAAAAAGCACTTAGAATTCATTCTCCTAGGACGGAGGTAGTATGTCAAATTTAAGCTGAGACAAGCCGTTTGACTTCCATATAGGAATTGCTATTCTTCCACTGCCCTAGAATCTGTAAATTATTTTTTAAAGACCTTTAATTCTGGTGAAGGCGCACTATTCACCTCCGGTTTTCTACACCTAGTTTCCTATCATCTACAGTTCCCCTTTCCTTGCCGTCCGATCGTGCTGCACCCATTCGATGCCCGACACGCCTGCTCCACGCCTCCACGCTGCCTACTGCTGTGGCCCTCCCCCACGTCGCTTTCGAGAGAGGGTTAATTGCATTTATGCTATTATAGCTTTACCTATTTAATAAATTATGTCACAGCTATTATAATTTTTACCAAACCTAAAATATGCCATTATATACGTCTCTGGTGTCTTTGGGCCCACATGCAGATGGCTCTAATTTGATCTTCAAAGGATTTAGATATGCGAATCTATACTTGGTTGATTTCAATGCTAGTGAAGCTAAATTATCTACATGCTTGTTCACTAAGTCTAGCATGAGTTGGTTATGGCATAGAAGGCTTGGTCATGTTGGAATGAAACAATTGAATAGATTGGTTAAGCATGACTTGGTTAGAGGCTTGAAAGATGTTGTGTTTGAAAAGGATAAGCTTTGTAGCTCTTGTCAAGCCGGAAAACAAGTTGGAAACACCCATCCTAAGAAAAGCATGATGAGCAATAATAAAGCATGAGTTATTGCACATGGATTTATTTGGGCCAATACAATACATTAGTATTGGTGGTAACAAATATGACTTTGTGATAGTAGATGATTATACTAGATACACATGGGTATTCTTTCTAGTGAACAAGAGTGATGTGTTTGCAACATTCAAATCTTTTGTCAAGGGCATTCATAATGAGTTTGAAACAACCATCAAGAGAGTTAGAAGTGACAATAGTAGTGAGTTCAAAAACACTAGAATTGATGAGCTGTGTGATGATTTTGGAATTAGATATCAATTCTCGGCCAAGTACACTCCACAATCAAATGACCTTGTTAAGAGGAAAAATAGAACACTCATTGATATAGCAAGGTCTATGCTTAGTGAGTATAATGTTAGTCAATCTTTTTGGGCCGAAGCTATCAACACGGCTTGCTATTGTAGCAACCGCCTCTATTGTCACACATTAAAAGAGAAGACACCATATGAGCTCTTGAATGGTAGAAAGTCCAACATTGTATATTTTTGGGTCTTTGGTTGCAAATGCTATATCTTAAAGAAAGGCACTAGATTGGGCAAGTTTGACAAGAAATATAATGAAGGATTCCTACTTGGTTATTCCACTACAAGCAAAGCATATAGAGTTTGAAATTTGGATAGTGGCACTCTTGAGAAAGTTCATGATGTTGAATTTGATGAAACCAAGGGTTCACAAGAAGAGAATAATAACTTGGAAGATGTTAGAGGCATTCAACTTTCAAATGCCATGAATAACATGGATATTGGTGAATTGAGGCCTAGGCAAGTGAATGATGATGAAGATGATCAAGTGTAAGTGCTCTTTAACTCAAATGTGCAAGATGATACAAATCAAGTTAGTACAAGTGGCTCTCATGATAATGAACAAGATCAAGTGGCTAGTACATCATCTCAACCCAATGATCAAGCAAGTGCAATCAATCAAGTTTCAATCCTCCTACCAACCAATATTGTAAGGGATCATCCATTAGACACTATAATTGGTGATATTTCTAGAGGTGTATAAACAAGATCTAGATTAGCTTCATTTTGTGAGCATTTCTCATTTATGTCATCCATTGAACCAAAGAAGATAGATAAAGCATTGAAGGATGTTAATTGGGTGAATGCTATGCATAAAGAATTGAATAACTTTACAAGAAATCAAGTATGGAAATTAGTAGAGAGACCAAAAAGACACAATATGATTGGAACCAAATGGGTCTTTAGAAATAAGCAAGATCAAGATAGGATAGTAGTAAGGAACAAAGCACGATTGGTAGCACAAGGCTATACATAAGTTGAAGGTCTTGACTTTGGAAAAACATATGCCACGGTTGCTAGATTGGAAGCAATTAGAATCTTGCTAGCCTATGCTTGTGACCACAATATCAAGCTCTACCAAATGGATGTTAAGAGTTCATTTCTCAATGGTTACATCAATAAAAAATTATATGTTGAGCAACCTCCCGGTTTTGAAGATGACAAGAAGCCCGACCATGTGTATAAGTTAAAGAAGGCATTATATGGCTTGAAGCAAGCACCTAGAGCATGGTATGAGAGATTAAGGGACTTCCTACTCTCTAAAGGGTTCATGATGGGCAAGGTTGACACCACTCTTTTCATCAAGAAGATTAGAAAAGATTTATTTGTGTTGTAAATCTATGTTGATGACATCATATTTGGATCAACCAATTAAGACTTTTGTGATGAGTTTGGAAAGATGATGGCTAATGAGTTTAAGATGTCCATGATTGGAGAGTTGAGTTACTTCCTTGGTCTTCAAATCAAGCAATTGAAGAATGGTACATTTGTGAGTCAAGGCAAGTATATCAAGGACATGATCAAGAAGTTTGCTATGAGTGATAGCAAGGCCATTAGCACACCAATGGGAACCAATGGCAACTTGGATAGTGATGAAAGTGGAAATATGGTGGATCAAAAATTGTATCGATCTATGATTGGAAGCCTACTCTATGTGACCGCATCAAGGTCGGATGTCATGATTAGTGTATGCATGTGTGCAAGATTTCAAGCCTCACCAAGAAAAAGTCATTTGAAGGCTACTAAGAGAATATTTAGGTACTTGAAGCATACACAAAATATTAGTTTGTGGTATCCCAAAGGAGCAAAGTTTGAGCTAGTTGGTTACTCCGACTTGAATTATGCAAGATGCAAGGTTGAAAGGAAGAGCACCTTGGGCACATGTTAATTGTTAGGAAGATCACTTATTTCATGGTCATCAAAGAAGCAAAATAGTGTTGCATTATCAATCGCCGAAGTTGAATACATATCCGCCAGTCGTTGTTGTGCACAAGTACTTTGGATAAAGGCCACCTTGAGTGACTTTGGAATCAAGTTCAAGAAAGTGCCATTGTTATGTGATAATGAGAGTGCAATCAAGTTGACCAACAATCCGGTTCAACATGCAAGAACAAAGCACATTGATGTTCGCCATCATTTCATAAGAGATCACCAACAAAAAGGGGACATTTATATTGAGAGTGTAGGCACCAAAGATCAACTTACCGATATATTCACCAAGCCATTGGATGAGAAAAGGTTTTGCAAGCTAAGGAATGAGTTGAACATATTGGATTTCTCAAATATGTGTTGATGCACACCCCCACTTATATGACATGCCTCTCCTTTGAGCAATCCAAGGTAAAAGTTCATTGGCATGGCATGCATCCTTACTAAGGACATGTTTAGTGCATCTAGACATCTTTCATATTTAATAGGCTCATTCATGAAAATCAAATGAATTTGATGATTATATGGTACCACTATTGCTTCTATGCTTATTTTGATCTAGTGGTAGCATATGACATATTTGTGGGCTTGTAAACCTAGTGTTTGATCTAGAAAATGAGCTCTAAGTGTTTAACTCAACATGGTACAAGATAACCCTATTTGGAGGTGTGAAGAAGCTTGTCCTTGGATCAAATCGAGTTAAATATCTTTGGCAAATGATCTAAATTGAACCAAATTTGGAAATATGATCCTCACACCATTGATTGACATTGATAATCTCTACCTATCTATATTTTGAACCTGTGGTCATTGATGACAAAGGGGGAGAAAAACAAGGATATTAGTACATGGGGAGAAAAACAAAGATATTTGTGTACTAAGATAGTGAAAAGACAACAAAGGAGAAGAATTTGACATAGGGGAGAAATATGACAAAAGAAAGGGATCAATTAAAATTTTGAGCACACAAGTAGGGGGAACAAGCTCATGAACTTGTATGGTGCATTTCATATGTTTGCTTGCATGGCATAAGTTTTGAATTTCAATATCCATGCTTGTGTGGTGTATGCTAGTTGTAGGTTTGAATGATAAAATGAAAAACTAGCATACATAGGATATCTAATGATTTCATTTCCAAGTATTTTCAAGTGGTATCAAGCTAACCATGGTGCTAAGGATGGTATAATGGTGCACTCTGATTGGTATCACGCTTCAAAGGTCCATCTTTTACACCTTAGCATCATTTGGTAGACATTGTCTCCTATATTTTCTATCTAAGCATATATGCAAGCTACAATCCAAACTCTTAGCACATATGTAGGGGGAGCAATTGCTACCATATGGGGTTCATGAAACTTATCCATACTCATGAAACTTAGCCAAAGCCCAAGCACACATGGTAAATATGCTTGGGCAAGCAACATGGATTCAATTGAATTTTAATTCATATCTTTGTGTAAGGGTTGTCATCAATTACCAAAAAGGGGAAGATTAAAAGCTCTAGTTTGGTTTTGGTGAATTGATGAAACCCTAAGTGCTAACCTAGTTTATCAAGTGATCATGGCATAGGTAGCACATTCCAAGTGGTGAAGCAAATGAAGATCATGACATGATGATAGTGATGCCATGGTGATGATCAAGTGCTTGGACTTGAAAAGAAGAAAGAGAAAAACAAAAGGCTCAAGGCAAAGGTATAAATGGTAGGAGCTATTTTATTTTTGGTGATTAAGACACTTAGAGAGTTTGATCATATTTAGGTTTGATAGTCGTACTATTAAGAGGGGTGAAACTCATATCGAAATACGGTTATCAAAGTGTCACTAGATGCTCTAACTCATTGCATATGCATTTAGGATCTAGTGGAGTGCTAACACCCTTGAAAATGTTTGTGAAAATATGCTAACAAATGTGCACAAGGTGATACACTTGGTGGTTGGCACATTTGAGCTAGGGTTAGGAACTTCACCAGCGGAGTGTCCGCCCGTAGAGTGCGAACAGTCTGACGGTGCCACCGGCGCCCTAGAAAGAAAAGATGGAGATCACTATAAGTGACTAGACGCTGGTCTCTGAAGGACCGACGCGTTCGGTCAGTAGCAACAGAAAAAGTGCAGTGTCGGTCATCGACCAGACGCTGGCGCTAAAACGACCGGACGCTAGCTGGCTATGTCCGGTCACACTGACATGGTCGTGCACAGAGGAGTCGTCGAGTGACCGAACGCTGGGTGTGTCCGGTCGAGCATGACCGGACGCATCCGGTCGTGAAAAGTCATCTCTAGATGTTTACTGAAAATGACTGGATGCTAGGGTTCAGCGTCTGGTCACTTTGAGCTGCTGCGTCTGGTCGTCACTTGACCATTGAGATCGGGCGATCAACATTTGATGAGAGGGGACACGTGGCACGCATCGCATGACTGGACACTGAGGTCCAGCGTTCGGTCGATTTGAACGAAGCGTCCGGTCACCCCGTATTGTGCCCAGTGAAAGGGTACAATAGCTCTATTTCGTGAGGGCTTCTATTTAAGCCCCATGGCCGGCTCAAGCTCACTCTCTTGGTGATTTAACATTGACATAGCAACCTTGTGAGCTTAGCCAAAGCCCTCCCACTCATCTCCATCATTGATTCATCATCTTTGTGAGATTAGGAGAGAATCCAAGTGCATTGCTTGAGTGTTTGCATCTAGAGGCACTTGGTGTTCGTGTTTCGCTGCGGGATTTGCTTGTTACTCTTGGTGGTTGCCTCCACCTAGACGGCTTGGAGTAGTGAGGATCATCGAGCGGAGGTTGGTGATTGTCTTCGGCTCTGATCGTGGTGATTGTGAGGGGTTCTTGACCTTTTCCCGGCAGAGAGCCAAAAGGTACTCTAGTGAATTGCTCGTGGCTTGTGTGATCCTCATCTTGTGTTGGTTGTGTAGCACCCTATTGAGGGTTTAGCGTGTGATGCCAATTAGCTCGTGAACCTCCAAGTGAGTGAATCGCCACAACGAGGAGTAGCTTGCTGGCAAGCAAGTGAACCTCGGTAAAAATCATTGTGTTCATCATTTAATTCTGAGGTGATTGGTCTTCATTGGTATTCATTCTTGTGATTAATTGGCTCCTTCCTCGACACGGCGGTATAAACAAATTGCTCACTCTCATTACTTTACCGCAAACTAGTTGTCAAGCTCTTTAGTATAGCTAGTTGTGAGAGCTTATTAGTTTGGTTAGTGTGGCTCTTTAGTTAGCTTTTGAGAGCACACTAACTTAGTGTAGTGTCATAGCTTTTGTGTGGATAGAAACTATATAAAATAGAATTGTGGTAGGTGGCTTGCTTTTTAGTAGGCTAGCGCAACACTTGCTTCGCCTCATAATTGTCTAACCGGTTTGTTAAGTGTTGTTGTAGAATTTTTTAATAGGCTATTCACCCCCCTCTAGCCATTAGGACCTTTCAATTTGGCCCACCTATAAGTGAGATAGAGTGGAGGGGTATTCTGGTCCATACAAAAATACAAAAATATTAGTACACCTGCACGTGGACCTAAAGATACTGGACACATATATAATGGCATATTTCAGGCAAGAGTTATAATAATAGTGGCATAGTTTCTTAAATAGTAATAGTATCTTTTAAAAAAGATAAAATTATAATGGCAAACATCCCACAAACCACCGTGCCGACCATCGCCAGCCTTATCCGTCTCCTCTACGGGCGCTTGAAAGGTCCTTGTTTGGTTTTGGTAATTGAGTGACAACTTAGGTGGACTAATTATGTTTATGTGAGATACACAGGTGATTAGTCCACAAGTACATGTGTGTGAGCAACATATGCCATGAAGGTGAAAATGGCTTGGAGATGTTGCAAAGCTCACACATGTGATGATGAAGGAGCTTATTGCACATGAGACATGACATTGAGTTATGTGATCAAGGTGGAGAAGATCAAGACAAGACTTGGCTTGATGGACCGGTTGCAAGCGTGAAGGGCAAGTCGAAGGCTTTGGAGTGATGAACCGCGTGGCGGTAAAGCTTGAGCAAGACTTGGCGCCGATGGATGATGGCAACGGTGAAGAGCAAGTAAAGTCAAGATCGATGAACCAATATGATCATGTGATGATATGAAGTGGATCATATCATTGTTGATCATGTTGGTGCATGTGTTGCATCAACATTGAAGGAGATGGAATGGAATGCACAAGGCAAATGTATAACCTAGGGCATTTCATTTCACCGGTCATAGGTGTGTAGAGAAGTTTATGACTGGGTTTAGGATAGATAGCCATACTATCAAGAGGGGCAAACTTGTTTGCATATCGGTCATCTAGTGCCACTCGAGTGATCTAACTTTGCATCATCGCTAGGATCAAGTGGCGTGGCAAGTTGAGTGGCTAACATCCTTTGGAAAATGATTGTGAAAAGCTAACACACATACACATGGTGGTGTACACTTGGTGGTGTTGGCACATCTACAAAGGAGGTGGTGTTTGCAGGGATTAAGATGGGTTTGCACATCTACAAAGGGATTCGGCGCTTTCAGGAAAATAGAATGCCTATTTTCTATTGCGCCGGATGCAAGTTCTTGTGGTTGGCACATTGGAGCAAGGGTGAAGAAGTTAGAAGTGAAAACAAGTTGATCGCGAAGACGCTGGCATCGGTCAACTGACCGGACACTGGGTCTGAAAGCACCGGACGCTGGCTGGTTGCGTCCGGTCAGGCTGACGTATGGTGACACAGAAGCTAGAGTGTGACCGAATGCTGGGTTGTGTTCGATCAAGTGTGACCGGACGCGTCCGGTCAAGGTCGGTATCTTACTAGAAACGACCGGACACTGGGGGTTCAGCATCCGGTCAGTTGAAGCTGCTGCGTCCGGTCAGGTCAAGTGATCGTTGGAATCAGGACACGTGGCCATCTGTGGGTGACCGGACGTTGTGGTCCAGCGTCCAGTCAACACGACCGGAGCGTCCGATCGGCCCGATTTTTGCTCAGTGGAGGGGTAACGGCTAGTTTAGCCCTTGGGGCTATAAATAGAAGTGGCCTTTGGCCATGGCTGGTAGTGGAGCACCTTGGGGGACTTTGTGTCCATGCTTGAGAGTGCTTAGGAGCCCTCCATCTCACACATACTTGATAGCGATCATCCGATTGTGTGAGTGAGCGATTCTAGTGCGATTGTATCATGAGGTTGCATCGAGTGGCACTAGGTGATCGAGTTGCAAGCTGGTGGTGCTTGTTACTCTTGGAGGTTGCCACCTCCTAGACGGCTTGGTGGTGGTCTCCGTTGAAGTGCGCAAGAAGCTTGTGCGGCGCTCCGAAGAAGTGCTTGCGAGGGGCATTGTGCTCGCCCCACGAGAGCCACGAAGAGCAACTCTAGTAAAGCGTGTCATTGAGCTACCCTCACTCAAGGGGTAGGTTCTTGTGGCGCCTGATGTATGGGCTTAGTGGGTGATGCTAATTAGCCGTTGAACCATCAAGTGAGCGGTCGACACAACGGGGACTAGCGTGTTGGCAAACACGTGAACCTTGGGAGAAAAATCATCATGTCAACCTTATTCTTCCCGTTGGTTTACATCCCTGTTACACAAGCTTGCAATTACTTTTATACATATTAAGCTTGTGTAGTTGCTCTTGTAATTAGATAGCTTGTGTAGCTTGCTAATTACCTTCTTGCTTGTGTAGCATAGAAGTAGCTCCCTCGCGTGGCTAATTTGGTTTTAGTAACCTTGTTAGTCACATTGCTTAGTTTGTGTAGCTAAGTTTTTGTACTCTCTAATTAGGCATTGGTTGCCTTGTTATTGAGCATTGCTAGTGAGCTTAGTTAGCTTTGTGCTTTTGCTTACTAGCATGTGTAGGAGCTCCCTTGTTGCTTAAAGTACTAGTGGCATAGGTTTGTGTAACCTTGCTCCTAGAATTGGTTAGGTGAGCTCTAGCTAGCCCGGCTACTTTGTTGCTTGATCAGTATCTTTGGAAGGTGCTAGAGAACATAGATAGAGGGGTGTAGTCTTGGCTAGACCGATAGTTATAATTCTGCACTTGTTTCGGTTAGCCGACGCGATTAATTTTAGAAAAGACTATTCACCCCCCCTCTAGTCTACCATCTTGACCCTTCAGCGCTCCACACGTAGATGCGTCACACCGCCGCCTCATAGCCTCTGCCTGCTCTCCTCTGCCCTGTCCACGATCTCCACCACGTGCGCCCTCCGTCGACCGCCGCGTAGCCCGTAGTGCGCCATCCTGAAGCAACGCCATCGGGTCATGATGTGGCCCCGCACCAGTGCTAGCCCGCCTCCAGGAATCTCCTGTTGCAATAGTATCACGAAACCTAGAACATCTACTAGAGCAGGTAGAACAAGAGAAAGGGAGAGGTAGTAGATGGACGTGTCAAACCTGACACCACAGTGGTGGAAGATCCGCTAGCGTCCACCATGGAGTCGGTGTCTGCGCTAGGGTAGCGACGGGTGGTGAAGACGGCGTCGGTGACACACAGTGGCAACCAGCGATGAAGACAGTGGAGTCTGGTGGCGACGCGGCTGGTGGCTTCCTGTCACTGGCTGCGCATCCTCTAGATCAGATTAGGGTTTAGGTGTTGGTGCGGAGCTCAGCTCAGGTCAACCTCATGATAAGAGCCGCCGGTCCCCACCTCTTTTTATAGCGTAGTGTGATAGGGGCCCTCTAGCCATGGTGGGCTCGGCGTCCCCGATCAGGGCACGAATCAAAGACCCAACTGGGTCATTAGGTCTAGTTAGGATTAGAGATCAATCTAACAATCTCCCCCTTGATCTTTTTCAATCTTTCATTTTCATATCATTTACTTTTGTTCATTCCATTACAGATTAGTGCATAGAGCATGTCTCATCGTCATGGTCCATTGTCAATAGATTTAACCGCTACAACACACCACTCTGTTCTGAAATAGATACTTATCTTTGGGCCTTCTTTTGTTCAAGAATTATAGGTTTTCCCTTAAACCCATGCCGGCTACATGTTCTCTGAACACGTTGGGTGATAAGCCTTTTGTAAGCAGATCCATGAGTATCTTTTTGGTACTTATATGCTCAAGACTTATGACTTGATCCTGGACTTTATCTTTCACAACATAATACTTTATGTCAATGTGTTTGGCAGCACCACTTGACTTATTGTTATGAGCATACTGTACTATCGGATTATTATCGCAGTATAACTTAAGTGGTCTATAGATGTCATCAACCACCTTCAAACCGGGTATGAACTTCTTTAGCTAGTTCACCTGTCCTGTTGCCTCATAACACGCTACAAACTCGGCATATATTATGGATGATGTAGTGACCGTTTGCTTTGAGCTTTTCCATGAAATAACTCCCCCTGCGAGAGTGAATACATATCCAGACATGGATTTTCTATCATCTCCCGCATAATTAGAATCTGAATATCCCACTATATGGAGTGAATTAGATCTTCTATATGTCATCATGAGGCCTTTTTGTTCCTTGCAAATAATGCAAGACTTTCTTTATCAATTTCTAGTATTCTGTTCCAGAATTGCTCTAGAATCTGCAAAGTAACCCAATAACAAATGCCAAGTTAGGACACGTACATACTTGAGCATATTGCAAGCTTCCGATAGCTAAAGCATATGGAACTACTTTCATTTGATTGATCTCATATTGGTTCTTGGGGCATTGGAAATCTCCATATCTGTCGCCCTTAACTATAGGAGCAGGTGAGGGACTATATTTGTGCATACTGAATTTCTTTAAGATCTTTTCTATGTATGCCTTTTGTGACAGTCCTAATACCCCTTTACTTCTATCTCGTTGAATCTTGATCCCTAGAACGAATGAAGCTTCACCAAGATCTTTCATATCAAATTTTGAGGACAAGAACTTTTTTGTCTCCAGTAGTAGACTGACATCACTACTAGCAAGTAAGATATCATCCACATACAGAATAAGGAAGATAAACTTCCCATTCTTAAACTTTGTATAGACACAATTGTCCTCTATATTCTCTTTAAATCCAAAATTCCTTATTGTCTGATCAAACTTCAAGTACCACTGTCTTGAAGCTTGTTTTAATCCATAAATGGATTTCTTTAGGCGGCATCCCATTCATTCTTTTCCTTTCATGACAAAACCTTTCGGTTGTGCCATGTAAACATTTTCCTCTAAGTCCCCATTGAGAAATACCATCTTTACATCCATTTGATGTAATTCTAAATCGTAATGTGCCACTAATGCCATTATGATTATGAAGGAATCCTTACATGAGACTGGAGAAAAGGTCTCATTATAATCAATCTCTTCTCTTTACGTAAAGCCTTTTGCCATAAGTCGTGCTCTATATCTCTCTATATTTCCTTGAGAGTCAAGTTTTGTTTTGTAGACCCATTTATAGCCTACTGTTTTGGCTCCTTTAGAAATTATCTCCAAATCCCAAACTTTATTGGCATTCATAGATTTCATTTCATCTTCCATGGCCTCAAGCTATTTTGATGAATGATTACTTCTTATGGCTTCTTCAAATGAGGTGGGATCATCCTCCATTTGAAATTCCTCAGTGTTGTACACTTTATAATCAGCAGGAATAGCTGATTTTCTAACTCTTTGAGACCTTGTTGTTGTTCCCCCTCATTTGTGGCAGTAGGTTCTACAGGATCCTAAAGAATAGGTTCCTCATCATCATTCATTGTTGCCATAGGCGGAATAACAATAGGTGCGGACGCCATAGTATCTGGCACTATCGGTGCAGTGATAGCAGGTAATGAGAAAAATAGCTCATGAATCATCAGAGTGGGCGCATATACCTGCTTCTCTTCAAGGTCAATTTCTCGAGCTACCATGCTTCCCCTCATCATTTCATCATCTAGGAAGACTGTGTCTTGTTTCTACAAACTTTATATGTCTGTCTGGACAGTAGAAACAAAAACATTTTGACTTTTCTAGGTAACCAATGAAATGGCAACTCATATGGTGTTTTGGGCACTGACTTACTTGGTACTCTATTGAGAATATGAATGGTGGTTTTTAATGCCTCCATCCATAGGCTCATCGGTAAGGTGGAGTAACTTATCATACTACGCACCATATCCATCAGGGTACGATTGTGCCTTTCAGCTACTCCATTCTACTGAGGTTCGTCCGATGTAGAATACTAGGCTACTATGCCATTCTCCTATAAGAACCTTACAAAAGGTCCAGGAACTTGGCCATATAGGGTATGCCGACCGTAGTACTGCCCCCATGGTCGAACCTGACTATCTTAATCTTTAAATTGTGTTGGTTTTTAACTTCTACCTTAAATATCTCAAATTTATCCAATGCTTCTATTCTTTTTTTGATTGGATAAATATAGCCATAACGGGAGTAATCATCTGTGAATGTTATGAATGAATCATAACCATACACACTCTTTACAGGAAATGGACCACAGATGTCTGTGTGAATAATCTATAAAATTCCTGCGCTTCGTTTGGCATCTTTCTTAATTTTCTTTACATACTTTCCTTTAATGCATTCTCTGTATTGTTCTAAATCTAAGAGCTCTAATGAAGGAAGAATATCATTCTTAACTAGTCTTTCTATTCTCTCCCTCAAAATATGGCCTAAACGACAGTGCCATAATTTCGACAATGCATTATGAGCTCTCTTTCATTTTCTGTTTACATCCCCAGATGAGGATACATTCACATTGTCGTTTGCAACGTTCCCATCATCGCATACAACATTCACATCATCACGTAGTGATAACAAATAAAGTTCATTTTATAAGATAGCAAGACCAACACATGCATTATTAAATGTTATCTTACATTTGCCATTTCCAAAATGACAATCATATCCATCATTGTCCAAACATGAAACACTAATCAAGTTCCTCTGTAACGAGGGAACATAAAGAACATCTCTAAGTATAAGTTTGAAACCATCAGCAAGCTCTAGAGAAAGATCGTCAACGGCTTCAACTTCTGCTCAGATTCCATTTGCAACTTTAACGTGTCTTTCGCTTCTTTACGTAGTCCTCGTCGAACGGAATCCCTGTAAAGAATTAGCAACATGAACAGTTGCACCTGAGTCAATCCACCAAGTAGATTTCGAATACTGTACATATAGAGATTCATTTATGAACATAATAATGTTCTTACCTTTCTTTGCCATGATCATCTTTAAGTAATCAGAACAATCTTTCTTATAATGTCCTGTCTTCTTACAATAGAGACACTGGTCTTTCTCTACTGTGAACTTATTCTGCTAAGGCTGATGTAGCATGGGACCCTTTCCCTTTGACTTTGAGGAGAAGTTAGAATTAGTATTCTTTTTCTTGTTATCTTTTAGATAATTGATAGAGCAACCATTGGCAGCTTTCATTCTCTCCTCCTCTTACACACACATAGCCATGAGCCTCTCCATGTCCCACTTCTCGGGCTGTATGTTGTAGTTGACAACAAAAGTGTCAAACTCTTTTGGCAAGGAAGCAAAAATCAGATAGATAAGAAACTCTTCCTTGAGAGCTAGATCCATTGATTTTAGCTTGGATGCCAAATTGCTCATCCTTAGTATGTGTTCTCTAATGCCACCATTACCTGAGTACCTCTCTGTTATCAGCTGCTTTATCAGCTGGGTAGCATATGTCTTTAAAGAGCCAGTGAACTGACTCTTTATTCTGTCGAGGTACTTAGTGATGATGTCACACTCTAGGATTGAGCCTACAATTGCAGGCTCAATCATGTTCTTTATCACAGCCAAACATTTCCTGTTGGTAGTGACCCACTTCCTATGCTCAAGGTCATAGAACATTCTTTGGGATGTAAAATCTCTCTCTTTGGTTGCCCAAGCAGCATCAGCCTCGTTTGTCTCCCTCACCGGTGCCACAGGCTCTGTGGGACACGGTGTGGTGACTACCCAGTCCACCTCAGCCAAGATGAAGGCCAGGTCAATCTTTTTCTTTCACTCCATGTAGTTATCACCTTTGAGAGTGGGGATCTCTTTGATACAACCCATCAAGTTGTATCCGCCTAAAAACACAATTCATATACTGTGAGAACATAAATAATAACAATAACAATTGCATGCCTTAGTTCCAACATTGGTCAAAATTAAAACATACAATTGTTCTCTACATTAATTCTACATCACCATTGGGCAGAAATAGAATTAATGCATGATAAAACATCATAATATTGCCATTAATCAATGTTGGTTAGAATAATAACAATATTATAATCAATTAAAACATATCCATTTTCAAAATTAAATTCTCTCGTTGGTTTGAATTTAATAATGAAAATTACATCTTTAAATACACAGCGGAAAAAATAATTCAATTTAATGAACTTTGCCCACATAACAAATCTCTTTTCTATTTTCTTTAAGCCATTTATCCATTTTCCAAGAGATAAAACTTTTACTGGAAAAAGAAAAAACAAAAAACTGATTCAAGTTCGTACGGTTCCTTTGGCCCGGTCGGCAAAACGGCCCGACCCACTGCCATCCACGCGCTCTCCCACGCACTTCCCTACGCCCAGGCCACAACCTGGGCCTAGGCCAAGAATTCGGCCCCGCGCCCTCGCCCGCCTAGGCCGTGAGTCAGCCCGATCATCAGGCGTCGTTCATTTTTTATCCAACGGCCGTCCGCACGAGTCGCTCGATCAAAAACCGTGACTCGGTGGCCAGCACCCAAAACCCTAGCCATTCTTCACTTTGCTCTCTCTTTCTCTTCGCCGCTCTCTCTTCTCTCCTCAGCATAGCAGCACCGAGCGAGCAGACGACGGAGAGCGAACAGAGCTTTGGCGCCGTCGCCGGCCTCCTCGCAGGCGAGCGCACTCCCCAGCGGGTGAGCGCACCGCCGTCGAGCGGCCTGGCCATGGCGCCTCTTTGGCCAGAGCTCGACGAGCAACGCCCCTAGCTTGGCCTTCTTCTCCCTGCACGTCGGCGAGGCAGCAGCTCTGCGCAGCGACGAGGTAGGCCTCCCTTTCCCCCAACATCCCCCATATCTATTCATTCATCTGTTTTTGGATTTTCTTCTCGGATTTCATCTGATTTGGGGATTAGGGTTAGGGTTAGGGTTTCACTGTTGTTCTTTTTCCTGAATTGATTGCAGGTTTTAGGGTTCAGTTTAGACATGAAACCGAGCCCTGCTTTTTCTTTCTTTCACCTAGTTAGGGTTAGGGTTCAACCGAACCCTCTGTTCTTGTTAGATCCGCACTGGATCTAACCTTCTACTTTCTTTTCTAATCGGTTTACCTGTTCTAGATCTAAAAACCCTAGAAACCTGGCTCTAATATCATTGTCGCAATCTGGATCATACTAGGGGTTAGATCCGATGGGCTACTTTCTGTTGAATAGTATCATGAAACCTAAAACGTCTACTAGAGCAGGTAGAATGAGAGAAAGGGAGAGGTAGTAGATGGATGTGTCAAACCTGACACCGCAGTGGTGGAAGATCCGCTAGCGTCCGCTATAGAGTCGATGTCTGCGCTAGGGTAGCGACGGGTGGTGAAGACGGCGTCGGTGACGCGTAGTGGCGACCGGCGGTGAAGACAGTGGAGTCCGATGGCGACGCGGCTGGTGGCTTCCCATACCTAGCTGGGCACCCTCTAGATCAGATTAGGGTTTAGGTGTCAGTGGGGAGCTCGGCTCAGGTCAACATTGTGATAAGAGCCGTCGACCCCACCTTTTTTATAGCGCAGTATGATAGGGGCCCTCCAACCATGGTGGTCTGGGCGCCCCGATCAGAGCGCGAATCAAAGGGCCGTTGGGTCTAGAGATCAATCTACGGTGGCATAGCAGCTCCGTGCCGCCTTGGCCAGCTGCGATGACACCCTATCGGAGCGGCCCCTGCCTGCGCCCTCCACCGACCGCGTGGCGCGGCCCGCAGGGCTCCGCTGCACCGTACCGCACCAACGCCGCTGGGGCGTGCCGCGGCCCCGCAGCAGCGCCGGTCCGACTCCGGCCATCTCCCTCTTGGTGCTTCGTCCTCGTGCACTCCTGCAGCGGCGACGGCCGTGCCTATGGCCCTCTCGCACGGCAGGTGGAGCACCACCATCCCCATGGTCCATGGAGCGTCTTCCTTGAGAAATTGGCTATTATAGGACTCTAAATGTTGGGTTTCTCTATAATAAGACTCCTAACATTTGTTTCTCCGAAATAGGACTCCAAACAATTACAATAAGCTCTAATAACATTTTGGGCCATTTTAATCTCTTTTAACATCTAAATACATGTATTTGTTCCCAACGTGACCATTTTACCCTTCAGTGTTTTGAAGGTGATTGTTTTGTCGTTTTGAAAAAAAAGTCGCTGCTTGCTTCCGACGGCCCTTGGCCTTGGTTGGGCGCTGCCTTGGCTGGCTGGCCATGGCCTTTGCTGGCTGGCCGTAGGTGCCTTGGCTGGCTGGCCATGGCTGGCTGGCTGTACATGTTGACATGGCTTACCATTGTGCTGCCATTCTAGACAAGTACATGTTCTTTGGCCTAGCTTGACAATATGCCTCATAGAAACGGCGCCGCTATGGTCCCACACCTCTGCACTCCAGTTAGAACATGGTACAATTTTCAAGTGCCCCAAACCTCTAGTGTTTGCCCTTAGCTGAACCATAATAGATGGGAGTATCCTGCCTTCAGGTAGCTTGTATGCAATAATTCTTCTCTTGTTCCACAGTACCATGATCATTTCTCTGATCTTATCAGCAAGGTCAGCAACCGGTAAGTCCTTATGGTCTCTAATTCAGTTATTAAATGTCTCAGCAATGTTACTAGTTATATAGTCACACTTAATTTCTAGATTGAAACCACACCTGTACCATAATAGCTTATGATTGGCCTGTAACCATTGCACTGATGCAGCTGATTCACTTATCATTTTTGCTATATTATCATAGAAAATCTCCTCTGTGTAAGCTCTTGCAGCAGGATATATTTGGCCAAACCCTCTAAATCTCTTCTTGAAGTTTCTAACCATATGATAAAAGCATTCCCTTTGCTCTGCATTGGGGAATACATTCTTCACTGCATTCTCCAAGCCCTTGCAAGCATCGGAACAAACAGCAAGGAGTGGAAGATCACCTATAGCTTTCTTTAATTGTTCCATGAACCAAGTCCAGTTGTCTGTTGTTTCCTGAGCTATGAAGCCATAAGCGACTGGATACATCCAATTGTGACCATCAACTCCTACTGCTGCAGCCAAATGATCATTCCACCTCCCATTAAGTGTTGTAGCATCTACGCTCAAATGAGGCCTACAACCTTCCAGGAATCCATCAATGCATGGTTTCAGGGCACAGAAAAAACGGTGGAAATATATCTCACCATCTACCTCAAGAAGATCAATCTCAACGACACTCCTAGGACTCCGCTTCATCACCTTGGCCTTCCACCTAAACAATAGCTCAAAGCTATCTGACCATTTCCCATAAATCTCTTCAAGAGCTCTTTTTTTACCCCGCTGTACAGTGTCATATCCAATTGAACACCTATGCAGTGGGTTTGTCTCCAACCTCATTTTTAGTTCCTTGGTACCAATGTTTGGTTCAACTCTAAGGATATCCACAACCCTGCTAGCTACCCACTTGCAACTTGGAGTTGTAACCTGCATCCTCTAGCTAGACACACATTCATGTTTATCAACTAACACGGTTACCTACAAAAACAAAAAAAGATATTAAATTTCATAACAAGACGAATGATTGAATTAAGTGATACAAAAAATATTTTACCTCCACAGTAGAGCTGCCATCCAGTTTAGAGCCATTTATCCTCCAAGGACAAGGGCCCGTCGATTCATCACCAGACTTACAAAAACCCCTATATTTCTTCGTAGTTGACTTCTTTACTCCTAAATGGAACTCCTTGATGGCATATGTCCGCACCGCCAACTTGAACTCTTCCATTGTTGGGTACTGTGTCCCAACCTCCAATGATGGGTTGTTCTTATCATATGAAATGACAATCTCACCTGGTACAACATCACTAGTAGGAATGGCAGCACCATCAACATCTTCACCAAGCTCATTATCATTGCCTTGTTCATCCATTCGATGATCAAATCCTTGTGTAGGTATATTTGATGTGCCCTCATCTGCCAAGCCTAAAAGCTCGCACATTTGACTCTCGCTCATAAGTTCAATTCGTCCCTCATCATCACGTGTCTCCACAATTTGTAATGTTGTCCAATTAACTCTTTCCATATTTTCCACATCATTTACTTGAGACCTATAAACAAGAGAAACCTACTTTTACTACTGTCTTCTACTGAACCGAAAAAAAGACAGGAAGTGGTATGATCTACTACTGTACTGGTATGATCTACCACTATTAAAGTCCAGCCAAACAAATCTGCAGGCGTTTCTTTTTCTTTCATAGACAGGAAGTGGTATGATCTACTACTGTACTATCTCCAATATTTACTACTGGTATGATCTCCTGCTGGTATGAAATAAGAGATCAAGTGCATCGATTTTATACCTTTCCACTTCAAGAACAGGCAGGTTGTACTCTATTGTCGGATGACAAACAATAGGAAGCAGTGACCTTGCATGGGCAACGGCATCTATGGGCAGCACTTGGCCATCTCCACCTTGGCCGGCGTTGGCCAGCCGTCCAGTGCCCTCCGCGGCCAGCCCTAGGGCGCCCGGCGACAGTTGCTGCCCATCAGCGGCTGCGTCCAGACCTCCTGTAGGCGTGGCCGCCCGGCCACCAGTAGCAGGGGCCGTGGCCAGACCTCCCGCGGCCACCAGGCCACCAGGGGCGACTAGGGCTAGGGCTTCCACGTCTTCGGTCCTCCCTGCGTCCAAGAAGATGAGCCGCGCGGGATCATCGGCAGGCGGCGGTACTCCTCCATCCATGGAGGGCGACGGCGTGGGGAGGGGTGGAGGAGTGAAAGGCGGCGGCGTGGAGGAGTGAAGGCGGCGCGGCGTCGATGAGTGAAGGGCACGGCGGCGGTAGACGAAGAGACCACGTACTGGCCACGAGGAGATGATGGATCGGTGTGTAATACAGAAGGGCAATACGGTCATTATCAGAAAATACATGTATTTGGGAGATAAGAAAAATGGTTAAATGTATCAAAATGTCATTATAGCTTATTGTAATTGTTTGGAGTCCTATTTCGGAGAAACAAACGTTAGGAGTCTTATTATAGAGAAACCCAACGTTTGGAGTCCTATGATAGCCAATTTCTCGTCTTCCTTATATTACAAAGATGCCTATCTTTTGCCTTTCATTTTACTCTCCTTTATCGATTATCAAACTACACAGCTTAATGCCTTAATACATGGTTCAGGCGCATTTGGTACCAAAGGATGAGGCACCACGTCTAAGCGAGGTATGCTCTGCCTTTTCTCCTTTTAGTTTCTCTTCTCATGTGCCTAAAGCAAATGATATGCAGATGTCAATCAGATATATATGTGCAGACCATCTAATTTGCCACACACCACTGCTCCAGCTTGCGCACATCTGCCTTTCGTGCCCCCTGCACCAGTTAACCGCATTTGTGTGTCTTTACAGGATATTTCTGTCTCAGGTATCATGTGAGATTGCGACTGATCTGAACTAAAGTTGTTTGCGCATTGAACTGACAACTGGTATGTAATAAAAAAAACATGGACCTCAAACTTGGGCCACATGTGCTGACTCAAATTGGATGCAGAATTGTCCAAGCTCTTTGTGCTCAATCTTCCTAAAGGATTTATCTTATCTAACCATGAATCATAATACTCTCCATGGCAAAGGCTTATTTTCCTTTCATTCATCTTATTTATATTGTTGCAGACACATTTCCTTACTATGTACTTAAATGTAAATATGGTGGTTCAATTGGATTTTTTTCCGCTGTAGTTTTGGACTGATGCTTGAAGTCATCAACAAGTCTATTCAGCTGCTTAGACAATCTTGGCCTCAGGATGACAGGAAAATGAACGATTTCTTTTATGGTGCTGTTCCAGTTTCAGCTTCCTTTTTATGCTGACAAGGTACATCGTTTCAGATTGATTGTGTGTGTGTGCTCAGATTGAACCAGTAAGGTTTTCATAATACAAACTTTGCCATCTTTATTACCTATATGGAAAACCATCTCATACACATTTTGGTATATGGAAAACCGTGTCACTATAGCCTGTACCATGGATATGTGCCGGTTTAACTTGATTAATATAATAACCACGAACAGAGTAACCATACATTTGAACTTTTGTACCATCGCTCATACTGCCTTGAGGTCCTTATGCATGAAAAGGGAAACTTTTGACTACCTGAATTAGAGGATTCCACAGCAAAGGCTTATTTCTGTACTGATTCATCTTATTAATATTTTTGCAGGCTCATCTCCTTCCTATGTACTCACATGTAAATATGGTTGTTCAATTCGATTTTTTTCGCTGTGGTTTTGGACTGATGCTTCAAGTTATGAACATCTATTCATCTGCGTAGACAATCTTGGCCTCAGAATGATAGCAAAATGAATGCCTCCTTTTATGGTGCTGTTGCAGTCTCAGCTTCCATTTTATGCTGACAAGGTACGCCATTTCTGATTGACTTTGTGCCTGCCCTCAGAAGCACTAATGTTTTCCTCTATAATAGAAACTTTGCTATTTTTATTACATATATGGAAAACCGTCTCATACACATTTTGCCATATGGAAAACCATCTCGCTATAGCCTGTATCATGGATATGTGCCGGCTTAAATAGATTATTATAATAACCAGGAACAAAGTAGCTATACATTTGAATTTTCGCACCATTGCCCATACTGCCTTGAGGTCCTTATGCATAAAGAAAGGAAACTTTTGACTACCTGAATTACAGGCTCCTGAACAAAATTGGTGCGCCTCCTGAACAAGTGAAATTAATTAAGCATGCGTATTTACTGTCATCGGTTTGTGATTACGAGGATTGCATACTCAGTAATTGCTATTAAGTTTGCTAACAACAATGCTACTATTCAGTGCAGGTTCCTCAGTTATGTTTACAATCCGTTTTACTCCTCCCGTCTGATAAAATATAGTACCGTACCATTTTATCTGCTACTTTGACCTATGAACTCACACTGCAATACAGGTACTTTTCTGCAGTTTCTATTAGTTCTATCTCTTGCTGCTTTCACTAAAAATATGTTCCTGTCCCAAACCTGCTGAATCCAGGTATTTCTTATGAATGGTTCACAGGACAGAGGCATTATACTGGGCTGTCGGCCTCTGACTTTGTCGTTGCAATTACTGAAAGCTTAAAAAATTGTGTAAGTTTGTTTTATATTTCTCTAACAGTTTACTGCTACAATATGGAGCCATGGAGGAGTCAGACATTCAACAAATAGCTCTTGCTTGGGGCAAAATTTGGCATTACAATTTTCACAATGCAGGCGTCATTGTTCTGCTAAGATTCTCCATTGGATATTTCTCTGCCTTTGTGCGCAGCCCATTGACTGCAAATCCTATATTGGTTCCTCAAGGACGCAAGTTCCTTTAGACGTTCAAAATTTGTCTGCTGAGCGAATCTTTCATGTGTAAGTACCTCTATTTTATTGACTATGATGGTCTCCCTATTTTCCACTATGTAGTATAGAATTACTACTATATCTATAAATTTAAAGGGTACTCATATCAAGATTTCTTAACATGAATCCATGTCAGGCTTATGATACATGTAGATTGTGATTCACCTAAGAAAGATAATTTTCTGTCTGCCTGCGCAGTTCCAAGTCCTGGATGTCTTCTTCTCCCTATAAATAATCGTCTTTCATAATAATACTCAGTCTGGCAGACCACATTGCCATGACAAACCTCAATCGGCAATAAGAACCCATCTGTAACAAATTTTACTAATCTAATGGTACTAATCTTTTCCTTCCATGTACAATCATATGACATGCTATCATATTTTCGGCTTCCTGCCCCGTGGGGGTACCTGCTATTAGTATTGAAGGGTCATTTCGGCTGTCGTATACAAGCTGTTGGTTGATCGATGTCTTTGAATTGACAGATGACGATGCACATGTACCGTGCGGCAGAGAGAGAGAGAGCCGGAAGGGAGCGCAGCTGGCTGCTGGGCCGCTTGCCCTTGGGCCTGCGCGTGCGAGAATGGGAGGGCGTGGCCGGCTGAGCCTGCAGAGCGAGCTGGGCTGCGGCGTAAGCTTCTGGGAGACAAAAGGGCCAGCTGGGCTGCTTCTCAGGTCGGGCCAGAAGGAGAAAGAGAGGAAGAGGGTTTAAAAGAAGAGGTTTTTCCTTTTTATTCAAGGACAACACAAACCAATTCAAAGCAAAGTTTTTTTTTTTGACGGCAAAAAGCTGTGGGGAGATCCCCACAGCGGTTTTTAAATTAAATTAAATTCAAAGCAAACTTTTGATTTTCAAAACAAACATAGGCGTCACAAAATTATATGCAAAAACGTGAATGCACAACCATGTTTCTAATTCCTTATATTTGATTTTATTCTAAAAGAGTTGTTTCCCCTATATTTAATGCACACAAAATTGCATGATTAGATCAAATTAAAACTATTTCAAAAATTGAAATTTTAGGGTGTTACAAATAAGAGTTTTTTTTGGAGCGAGCCTTGCCAAATGGTCATCTAAAAATGGCTCCACTAAGGAAGTTAAGAGGAGCCAAAGCCGTTTTTCAATTGAGAAGTCGACTCGTGAAAAATGTGACTTTTCTTGGATCCTCCTCACAAACATAGAACAAACTATAACAAAATTGCCACAAAAGCTGTTTTTGTCCAATACTTTCTAAACTAGAGACCTGTTTGGCAAAGCTTCATCACTAAAAAAAAGTAAATCTAAATCTGAGACTCATCATGAAACAGCTCCACTAGTGGATCTGAGAGCCACCATGGATCTATAGGGAACTATTTGGCTACACAAAAGCTCAAAATCCACGAAACTAAGGTTTTGGTGAGAATGGCCTCTTCTACCCTTGGGCACGACCATGACGAAGCTTCTATCTGATCCCCTAGCAGCGCCGGCCCTGGCCGATCCTCTAGTAGCACGGCGGCTCTTTGGGCACGATGAGGGCGGCCACGCTCATCCCATGGCACCCGCAACATCTCCTTGAACCTGGAGGGCCCCTGCCTTTTCTCGACGACGAGGACAAAGATGAGGTGGGCCTCCGCCGTTGCGGTCGCACTAGGGCAGAGCGAAGTGGGCCATGGCCAGGGTAGAGCCAGGACGGTGTCGGGGTGTGGCCAGCGGCGGCGGCGCATGGCCTGCCTCCCGTCGCGACGAATTATGTGTAATAAAGCGGGGAAAACCTGTTCTCTAAAAAAATATGCGTAATAAAGCGGGGGAACCTGTTCTCTAAAAAAATCATTCTCTAGCACAACAACGCGGCGAAATAGGAACAGGATCAGTACCAACAAATATTTCTCTGGCAACATTTGCTAGGTGACCTTGCTGTGGAAACTGTTTCACTGAGCAGTGAGCAAACGAATTTGCTACCACCTTTTTTTTTTTACTTACATCACCATTAAAAACAAAGACTAATTAAAACAGATTAGTCTTGAGCCAAGCGCAATGGCACATTGTCCAGGCCCTGACTCAAAACCGTTGTGACAAGAATACAAGATTGCAGGATTGAAATGATAAAAACCAATCAATTACGAATTCTAAGATAACGTGCATATTTGTTTGATTAATCAAGAATGGCTGTAAAAAATAACATTAGCCACAAAAAAGGTACCGCATATGAGTGAATATGTGCAGGAAGGATATCATTTCATTGCCTAGGCTGATGTAAGTAATCCAAACCAATGAAATCTACCACAAGTTGGTCTCTACATGTAGAACAGTATGATCCTATGATGTTAAAACTTAAAAGCTCCACTCTAAACAGTGTAGCTCGTGTATATGTAGAATACCGACCTAATCTGATGAAAAAGGAAAGCTCGCCTGATTCAAGTAATTTGAATCGGTGCAATGTGTAAAATGGAAAGGGAGAAACAGAGGACCCGTTTAGAACGCAGGAATGGAAAACAGAGGAATAGAAAAAAAAAAACAGGAATATGACGTAGTATAAAGCGAAAAACTGCAGGAATCTAAAACAGAGGAATACTTGAAGTTTGCTGCTTAGATTGCAGGAAATTTTTGAACATTTACGTTTTCCCATGCAATGAGAAAAGAACGAGAGAGATGCTTTCCCTTGAGTCACGGTGGATGTTTTATTTCCCGTGAAGCACACATAGCTGCAAGCCTTTCCTCCGGAACGGAAACTATGAATCCTATATTCCAAACGTAGTCACTGGCTTTCTTTCTAAAAGGAACGAAAACCTCCAAAATTCCTATGAAAAAACTATGTTCCAAACAGGTCCGGAAAGGGGAAGGGAAAGAAAACCACGGTTATTTGAGCATGCTTTAACTTCGGCTGGGTATGGGCTGAGCCAAAAACACCGCCCTGTGAAGTGTCAGATTCCTAAGAGCATATCAAAAGTTCCTAATAAAGTCTCTCTGAAAGCATCTAGGCCCCTTGTTGGGTTTCGGTGATTAATGACAATACAAGATTACTATGACTAACGTGTGTTTTGCAGAGGCAATTAAGTTATGTCATGGTAATGGAGATCAATTGGGCAATCAAGGTTGTCAACAAGGTTAAGGATGACTAGTTCTAAGTGTCGATTAGAGTTGGAGTGACACTTAGAGTAGTTTAGGACTTTGTTTTTCCTTTGGCCGTACTATTAAGGGGGTATGAACGGGTAGCTTGACCTAGATGAGTCTAGTGAGTTAGGTGTGGTGCACACTTGTTAAAACTAGCACTAGGTAGCTCCACAACAGCCCTATGATCCTATGGAGCAAACTTCATTCACATATGTTCGAGAGTTGGAAGTAAATGGAGGGTCAAATGCTGACCAGACGCTGGCTCCGGTGCTACCGGACGCTGGCCGTAGGGTCCGGTCAGTACATTTGATCAAGGAGATTGCGTTCGGTGCGACCGAACGCTCGAGTGGTCAAGTGACCGTACGCTGAGAGGCAGTGTTCGGTCGACTCCAGTAAGGTTCCAGAGAAGAAAATCTGCGACCGGACGCGTCCGGTCAATACTGACCGGACCCTGAGGATCCAGCGTCCGGTCGAGTACAGTAAGCATCCAGTGAGGGTTTAATGCGACCGGACGCGTTCGGTCAGTGGTGATCGGACCCTACCAGTGACCAGTCAATACTTAAACACCGGTGTGTGGGTTGAACTGACCGGAGCGTCCGGTCAACATGATCGGAGCGTCCGGTCACCCCGCAGAGGCACATAACGGTTTGTTTTTCAGGCTGCCTTATAAATAGAAGCTCCACTCGTGTGTGGAGTCACTTTTGCTCATTCCAACAGCTGAGAAACATGTTTGTGAGTGCCAAGAAGAGCAAGGTCCTAGTGAGGTGATTAAGATTCGTGAATCCAAGAGAGTAGCCTTATTAGTGAATCAAGAGTAGCAAAGTGTGCATCCACCGTTCTCATTAGGCTTCAAGTGGTCAAGTGAGAGTTCGTGCTTGTTACTCTTGGTGATCGCCATCACCTAGATGGCTTGGTGGTGATTGGAAGCTTCGTGATCACCCGGCGGAGCTTGTGGGTGACCCAACTTAAGTTGTGAGCGGTTTTGGGTGATTCGCCGCAACGAAGTGTCGAAAAATCAACCCGTAGAGAGCACTTGATCCTTGCGCGGATCAAGGGGGAGCTACACCCTTACGTGGGTGCTCCAACGAGGACTAGTGGGGAGTGGCGACTCTCTGATACCTCAGCAAAACATCACCGCGTTTCTCTCTCTCTATTTACTTTGAGCATTTACTTTCAGCACTTACTTTGAGCAATTCAATACTTGTCTTTACATTCATAGAATTGCCATGCTAGAGTAAGTTTGGTACATAGGTTACAAGTACGTTGTGCGTTAAATTGATAGAAACACTTTTCTAGGCACAAGGGGTTAATTGGGCTAAACGTAGGATTTAATTATTGCAAGAAATTTTAGAATTAGCCCAATTCACCCCCCCTCTTAGGCATCTTGATCCTTTCAATTGGTATCAGAGCCTCGTGCTCACATTTTTAAGCTTAATCGCTTAGAGCAAGATGTCTCACGGGGATGAACCTCCTCCTATCTTTGAGGGAGATGACTTTCCATATTGGAAAATTCACATGGAGGCGTACTTAGAAGCTCTAGACGTTGGTATTCTTAGAGCCGCCTCACAAGGCTTCCCAAAACCTTGGGATGCTACTAACTTACAAGGCGATGAGTTTAATTATGAAAAGTGAAATGCAAAGGCTCGAAATACCATCTTTAGAGGCCTTTGCAAAGATGTGTTTAACCGCGTAAGGAACCACAAAGACGCCCATGCACTATGGTCGGATGTTTGTGCGCTCCATGAGGGAACCAAGAGTGAGCGTGAGGAATGCTATCATCTTGTGATTAAAAAGCTAAATTCATTTGAGATGCTTCCCAAAGAATGTGCTAATGAGATGTATTCACATTTAAATGTTCTTGTAGAGGAAGTCAATGGGCTTGGACTTACTCAAATGTCACCATCCAATGTTGTGAGAAAGATCTTGAGTGTCCTCCCCATTAACAAATATGGGCACATTGTGACCATGCTACACCAAGGTGATCTTTCCACCACTACACCGAAACTGAAGGGACTGTGACGCCTAAGAGGGGGGGTGAATTAGGCAACTTAAAATTCTAACTCTAAACTATGGCCTCTTTTTGTAACCCTAGCAAAACCTATGCAATAGATAAACTATCTAGATGTGCAACTAGGGTTTTGCTAGTGTGTTGCTATCTCTACCGCAAATGTAGTAAAGTAATCAATATAAATGCGGAAGCTAAAGAGCAAGATACAGATATGCAAACTCCCATCGACGACTCCGGTATTTTTACCGAGGTATCAAGAAGCACGCAAGCTTCCCCCTAGTCCTCATTGGAGCCCCTCGCAAGGAATCCCTCGCAAGGACCAAGCTCTCGGTCGAGTAACTCCGTGGATAGCCTCGGGCCTTCCCCACGCGCAAGTGGGTCTCCGATGTGCCTCTTGGCAAGCCTCTCCCAGATGCTTCCCGCTGTCTTCACTATCAAGCTTCCGGCCAAAACGCCATGGGCCTTGTTCCCTCCGATACACGATGGTGGCCACACCACAAACACGGTTGGTGTGATCTCGCAAGACTTCAAGCCCCTCCGATGTACAACACTTGTGCTCGCAAGCACGGGGTGGAAAGAGGTATGCAAACCTCACTAAACACTAGGCAAACACCTAGAGCAAGCGCATAAGCAGTGGTCTAATCAACCTAAGCACTTCGCAAAGCACTTATGCTAATCACCTAATAAAACACTAAGCACTATGCATGTGGAGATCACTAAAATGGTGTACCAACACCCTTGGTATGTTTCCTCAGCTCCACACTGCTCAAATGGCTGGTTGGGGGTTGTATTTATAAGCCCCACTGAGAGAGTAGCCGTTGGGGTCGAATTCCCGCGAAACTGCTACTGACCGGACACTGAATTGTCCTAACTGGACGCGTCCGGTCATCCCGACCGTTGAGCCGGCAATATACTGATCGGATGCTGTCCAGCGTCCGGTTGCCTACCACCGGACGCGTCCGGTCGCAGATTTGCCGCTCTGGAACCTTACTATAATCGATCAAACGCTGCTGTCCTACGTCCGGTCGGTTGCCGCCAGTGTCCGGTCGCCTATCTACCAAGCCACTCGCCCAGTGTCCGGTCGTAGCATCCGGTTGCTTGTCCAGCGTCCGGTCCTGCATCTGGTCACCACAGTGAGCTCATTTCTTCACGATCTTGCATACGGCTTGGTTCCAATCTTCATGCTTCGACTTTGCTTGATCTCTTGGGTCTTCTCTTGTGCTCCTAAGGTCTTGCTTGAGGTGTTGATCATCGGATCATCACATCGCCTTCATCTAAGTTACGTCTTGCACCCTATTGAACTACAAAACAAACACTTGCCAATTCATTAGTCCAATTTGGTTGTGTTAGTCATCAAACACCAAAATCCAAAGTAAATGGACCAAGGGTCCATTTTCCTTACAATCTCCTCCTTTTTAGTGATTGATGTCAACACGACCAAAGCAAGCAAATAATAAGAATTTAGAAGTTAAAAAACTACCTATTTGCTAGGATGCAATGCAAAGGGCAATGTTATATGATACTTATTAATAGTTTCCAATTAAAACTTTACTTAAAAGCGTGTCTTGCCCTTACAGATGTCCCCATGTGATATTATGGATTACTACAAATTTTACCATTACTTAGACTAATCCATAATCCACTTTCCTCCCTTTCTAGGACCATTACAACTTGTAAACATCAACTTGATGCTTGCCTTTGGTCCTTCAAATTCTCCCCCTTTGGCATTAAACACCGAAAAGGAAGATATTAGTAGCACAAGGGAGGGTCAAATTTCATGATCCTTTGTGTATAGAGTGAAATGGATCACAAAACTTGACTCTTACATTATATAGACTAAGCCCCCCCTAAATATAAGCATACATATGGTCAAAATCAAAGCATATGCATAATTAACAATTTATTGTACAAGAGAGTTTAATCTATATAGTGCATGGAGAAAGCATATAAATATGAAAAGAAACAACATGATGATGCCATTTGAAGAATAATGCTTAACTCCGGGGACTCCAATTTCCTCACAATGAGACTACTCCACATGTGATAGGTTTGAAAAATTGATACTATTTGAAAAAGGGTTAGTCTCAAGACATCCAACTTTTAGATTAAGCTCCCCCTAAATTTATGCACACAAGTATTGAATACTTGTAAAGTTTGTGCACATTGATTTGAGTATCAAAATACCACTTGAAAGATGATATTTGGGAGAGATTATCTACAATTTGGACAATGGCACATATTTGATAAATAATTGTAAAGCAAGCTATGTGCCGTGCTTCTAAATAATTTTAAATCATGTAGGTTTGCTCAAAGGGTTGAAAATGAAACCGAGCAAGCCTACCATATGATATACCTATTGAATGCTAAACAAAAGATTTAAGCATGTAAATGCAAACATAGGCAAGAAAGATAACTAGATGCTTTAAGAGTATATTAATTGAAAAACAATACCAATTTAAGTGAATACTAATTGAAAGTAATGACATCTAGTTACCTAACATGGGAGGGGGAATTTGGGTCCATAGTTTTTACTAACCTACTTGGAAATTACTTTGTCCATCATGATGCACCCCATGAAATGCACCCAAACTTTGCCAAGTCTCCAAATTCCCTGATGTCCGATGGACTTCTCACTTCTTTTTCAGGATCCAAACCTTCTTGATGCTCTTCATGTTGGAAATGATTTCCTTTGGCACCCAAAAGCGTTTGACCCCATTGTTGGCTTGCTTGTTCACCTTGATGGCCACCACCTTGTCATTTTTCTTCTTCTTCAAGAGATAAGGTGTGGAGGCCTTCTTGTCCACCTTGTTGGTGTAGGTGTTGGAGAGCTTGCTTGTTTGCTTTTTCTCCTTCTTCTTAGCTCCTCCCCCATTGTTCACTTTGCACTCATAGGACTTGTGACCTTCCTTGTGGCACACGTAACAAACCACGGGCTGTCCTTCATCAAGCTTCTTCACTCCCTTGATGGTGTTATCTTGATGAAGTTAAGTTTGCTTCGCCTTACCTTTCACTTGAGTTAAGTCCTTGGTGAGGTGAGCTACTTCTTGCTTGAGTTGCTCATTCTCCTTTGCAACCTCTTGTGTGCATGTATCTACAACAACTTTCTCAACACAAACTTGGTTACACAAAGGTGAGTCTAAACATAAATTATTACAAGAAGTAGAGGCATCCTTTTTAGACATGTTAAAGATAGAACTTTTCTTTTTAGATGCCTTAGTGAGGGTTGTGCTAACGGCTTCAAGATTGTTAACTTTATTAGTTAGCTCATCACAATGTTTGCACATGGTTTCTATTTTAGCAAGCAAACTATTATATGCTTCTTGTGAGCTAGCTAACTTTTCTTTTAATTTTTTATTTTTCTTTACAAGTTGCTCATCATTGATTGTGCATGCATTTGTTGTTGCACTAGCCTCAAGTTTCTCAATTTTAGTAGATAGTTCAACATTGAGATTAGCAAAGTTCTCATATTGTTCAAGCAAGGTTTTGTATGCTTTTTGTGAACTATCTAGCTTTTCTTTTAAACTTTTGAGCTTCTTGTGTTGACTAGTGCAAGCTTTAGCATAATTAAGATTTTCTTGCACAAGTTCATGATAAGAAGGCATATCATCATCCCTATCACTCTCACTAGAGGAAGAGCTTTTGTTACCTCATGCCATAAGGCACACACGAGAAGAGCTTGATGATGAGTGCTTGTGGCCTCGCCTCTTGTGATGGGGTTCTTCTTCACTTGAAGAATCATCCCATGATCTTATTGATGTGAGGGCTTGGTTCTTGCATGCCTTCTTCTTTGTCTTAGGTGTGGGCTTGTTTGGACAAACTTCCACAAAGTGCCCCATCTCACCGCATCCATAGCATCCTCTCTTTCTTTGCTCATTTCTTTGATTAGTGAAAATGAGGTCTTGAATTTGGATAGGCGTACCCTTGACATTGAGCCTTACGATCATCTTCTCCACCTTTTTGATAAGTTTGATTGATTCTTCATCAAGGTCGGAGGTGGAGGAGGAAGATTGATCATCATCACTTGATTCTTGTTCATCATCATCATCATCTTCTTCTTCACTTGAGGAGCTTGAGCTTGAGCTTGACTCAACTTCTTGCCCTTCATCTTTTTCTTCTCACTACAAGCGAGAGCTTTGCCTTTGCTTGATAAAGATGCTTCTCCTTGACCTATCTTACGTGACATTTCAAATGCCACTAGCTTGCCAATGACAATGCCCGGGGTCATGGTGCTCAAGTTCTCCATGTTGTGAAGGATGGTGATGATGCTTGCATATTTCTTTTGTGGTAGAATAGAGATGATCTTCCTCACGATGTCCGCATCATCTAGCTTTAATAATCCTATTGAATGGAGCTCATTGATAATTAGATTCAATCGAGAATACATATCACGAACAAGCTCATCATCATTCATAGCAAAGGAATCATAATTTTGCTTAGCTAGATAATGTTTTTGCTCACGGACATTACTTGTGCCGTCATGGAGCTCTTGGAGTTTTAACCAAATTTCATGTGCCGTATTTAATGTGAACACTTGGTTAAACACATCCATGCTAAAAGATTCAAACAAGCAGTTTTTAGCTCTAGCATTAAAATGCATTTCTTTTTCGTCACTCTTTGTGGGCTTTTTGGGATTCTTAATGGGTTTCATCCCATCACGGGTGACTCTCCATACACCCAAATCAACCACCTCAAGGTGGCAAGCCATTCTAGCTTTATAGTATGGGAAGTTAGTGCCATCAAATTGTGGAGGCCTAGTGGTATCCATCCCAACCACTCTACAATAGCGTCAGCTTAACGACGGTTAAGCCAAAGGTCCAAATATGAGCCAACCGGCTCTAATACCAATTGAAGGGACTATGACGCCTAAGAGGGCGGGGGGGGGGGGTGAATTAGGCAACTTAAAATTCTAAATCTAAACTATGGCCTCTTTTTGTAACCCTAGCAAAACCTATGCAATAGATAAACTATCTAGATGTGCAACTAGGGTTTTGCTAGTGTGTTGCTATCTCTACCGCAAATATAGTAAAGTAATCAATGTAAATGCAGAAGCTAAAGAGCAAGGTAGAGATATGCAAACTCTCGTTGATGACTTCGATATTTTTACTGAGGTATCGAGAAGCGCGCAAGCTTCCCTCTAGTCCTCGTTGGAGCCCCTCGCAAGGAATTCCTCGCAAGAGCCAAGCTCCCGGTCGAGTAACTCTGTGGATAGCCTTGGGCCTTCCCCACGCGTAAGTGGGTCTCCGATGTGCCTCTCGGCAAGCCTCTCCTGGATGCATCCCACCGTCTTCACTATCAAGCTTCCGACCAAAACACCGCGGGCCTTGTTCGCTCCGGTACACGGTGGCGGCCACACCACAAACACGGTTAGTGTGATCTCGTAAGACTTCAAGCCCCTCCGATGTACAACACTTATGCTCGCAAGCATGGGGTGGCAAGAGGTATGCAAACCTCACTAAACACTAGGCAAACACCTAGAGCAATTGCATAAGCAGTGGTCTAATCAACCTAAGCACTTCGCAAAGCACTTATGCTAATCACCTAATAAAACACTAAGCACTATGCATGTGGAGATCACTAAAATGGTGTACCAACACCCTTGGTATGTTTCCTTAGCTCCACACTGCTCAAATGGCCGGTTGGGGGTTGTATTTATAAGCCCCACTGAGAAAGTAGCCGTTGGGGTCGAATTCCCGCGAAACTGCTACTGACCGGACGCTAAATCATCCTGACCAGACATGTCCGGTCATCCCGACCGTTGAGCCAGCAATATACTGATCGGATGTTGTCCAGCGTCCGGTTGCCTACCACCGGACGCGTCCGGTCGTAGATTTGCCGCTCTGGAACCTTATTGTAATCGATCGAATGCTACTATCCTACGTTCGGTCGGTTGCCGCTAGCGTCTGGTCTAGTTTCCGGTCGCCTGTCTACCGAGCCACTCGCCCAGTGTCCGATCACAGCGTCCGGTTGCTTGTCCAGCATCCAGTCCTGCATCCGGTCACCACAGTGAGCTTATTTCTTCGCGATCTTGCATACGGCTTGGTTCCAATCTTCATGCTTGGACTTTGCTTGATCTCTTGGGTCTTCTCTTGTGCTCCTAAGGTCTTGCTTGAGATGTTGATCATCGGATCATCACATCGCCTTTGTCCAAGTTACATCTTGCACCCTATTGAACTACAAAACAAATACTTGCCAATTCATTAGTCCAATTTGGTTGTGTTGGTCATTAAACACCAAAATCCAAAGTAAATGGGCCAAGGGTCCATTTTCTTTATAGACACAAATCTTAGGAAAGATCAATGCTCATGAGATATACATGCATATCACGCCACAAGATGGCTCATCCTCTACCAAGAAGAAAGAGAAGGACTTAGCATTCAAAGCTAGCCAAGACAAAGGCAAAGCAATACTTGAGTATGAGAGCTCAAGTGATGAAGAAGATGAAGATAAAAATCTTGCTCTCATGGTGAAGAAAGTCGCCAAGATGCCAAAGAAGCTAAACAAGAGTGACATCAAGTTCGACAGCAAGAAGAAGAAGTTCTTCACAATCTCTAGAAGAAAGCCAATCTCCAAAATGGATTGCTTTAATTGTGGTGAACTTGGTCATCTAGCACATCAATGCCCTAAGCCCAAGAAAGACAATTTCAAGAACAAGAACAAGAGCAAGAAAGATGACTCAAGTAATGAAGATGAAGATGAGAAGAAGAAAAAGAACAAGCTATACAAGAAGAGGGATGGCAAAAAGAGGAACTTCCATAAGAAGAAGAAGAGTGGAAAGGCCTACATCGTCGGTGATTGGCTCACGGACATTGATTCATCTAGTGGATCATCCGATGATGATAGTGACAATGAGAAGGTGGCCGCCATTGCTATTGATCTTCCATCTTCACCACCACCATCGCCATCATCCTCTACACACCTATGCCTTATGGCCAAGGGTGAATGCAAGGTAACTAATAATGATGATAGTAGTGATGATGAGCAAGCTAGTGATGATAGTGATAGCGATGATGATGATTCACCTTCATATGATGATCTTGTCAAAATACTAAGAAAATACACTAAGATCATTAGAAAGAGTAGAGCTAAAAATGAAAAGCTTGATGCTAAAAATGATTCACTCTTAGCAAAGTGCGATACATTGGAAAAGGCTAATGATGAGCTTAGAGAAACAAATGATGCTATATCATCTAAACTCAAGGAGCTCAAATCTTCTAAGAAAGAGCTTAAAGATAAACATGATAAACTTGAGTGGGTGCACAATGAGCTCATCACTAGCCACAACAAGCTAAAAGATGAATATACAACTCTTAAGATCAATCATGATACTCTTGTTATTGCTCAAGAATTTTTACCAAATGAGCCACATGATGCTACTAACCATGTTGTTAAGATTGATATAGCTACATCATGTGATGATTTAATTGATGAGAGCATTGAGCAAGGATCTAGTGGCAAAGGCAAGCAAGTGGTTGAGTGCAATGACTATGATGAATATGTCAAGCTCAAGAACACAAATGAAAAGCTCATAAATGATCTTGAAGAGATGAAAAGCCACAACACCATTGTGCTAGAAACTCTTGATCATGACAAAGAGTTGATCCTTGAGAATGAGAAGCTCAAAGAAGAAAACAAGAAGCTCAAGGAAGAGAAGAAAGATGATGCTCTAAAGGAAGAAAATACGATGCTCAAGTTGGAGAAAGAGCATCTCAAGATTGGATTGAGCAAGTTTGCTAGAGGCAAGCATCTCCAAAGTGAGCTACTCATGAACACCGTCATGAAGATGGATAGAAGTGGAATTGGATATGTGGCAAGTGTAGAAAAGAAGAAGGCTCAAGTTCAACAACAACAATCAAAGCCAAATCCAAAGCCAAAGAGATATTTGAGTGTGGACAAGAAGGTCACTTTGCTCATAAGTGCCAAACTCCACCGCCACAACCCTTGCCCAAGCATGGTAGACCCTTTGCCTTCAATGCTCATTACATGCTTAGAAAGGATTCTAGCGGAAAGATGAAAGTCATGTTCTTAGGACCCCCTAACAAGAATAGGTCTAAGAAGATTTGGGTGGCTAAGTCACTTGTTGAGAAGGTGAAGGGCCCTCAACAAGTTTGGGTTCCTAAAGCTTAAATCTCTTGTGTGTAGGTGAACTACAAGACCGGTGGAAGTCATTAGGTTATTGATAGTGGTTGCACTCAACATATGACCGGTGATCCTCGTATGTTCACCTCACTAGATGAAGAGGTAGATGGACAAGAGAAAATAACATTTGGAGATAACTCAAAGGGCAAGGTTAAAGGATTGGGCAAAGTGGCAATATCAAATGATCATTCCATCTCCAATGTGCTATATGTTGCTTCATTGAGTTTTAACTTGCTATCCGTTGGACAATTGTGTGATCTTGGCTTCCAATGCTTGTTCACCAAGAAGAAGGTTGTTGTATCCAAGGTAGATGACAATCAAGTGATATTCAATGGATTTAGATACAACAACTTATATCTAGTGGACTTCACCTTCGAAGATGCAAATTTGAAAACTTGCCTATTCACCAAAACAACACTTAGGTGGCTATGGCATAGAAGACTTGCTCATGTTGGGATGAGCTCACTCAAGAAGCTTATGAAGAATGACTTGGTGAGAGGGTTGAAGGATGTGAAGTTTAAAAAGGACAAGCTTTGTAGTGCATGTCAAGCCGGCAAGCAAGTTGCAAATACTCATCCAACCAAAGCTTTCATGTCAACCACAAGAGTGCTAGAACTTCTTCACATGGATTTATTTGGACCAACAACATACAAGAGTTTGGGAGGGAATCTCTATTGTCTTATGATTGTTGATGACTATTCAAGATATACATGGGTATTCTTCCTTCATGATAAATCCAAAGTTGCATCTTGCTTCAAGAAGTTTGCCAAGAGAGCTCAAAATGAATTTGAAGTGAAGCTCAAGAAGATAAGAAGTGACAATGGAAAAGAATTTGACAACACAAACATTGAAGCTTATTATGATGAAGTTGGGATCAAGCATGAAGTCTCTGCAACTTATACTCCTTAACAAAATGGTGTAGTTGAGAGGAAGAACCAGACTTTGATCATTCTTGCAAGGACAATGCTAGATGAGTACAACACCCCTGAAGCTCTATGGGTAGAAGCAATCAACATCGCATGCTATGCATCAAACTGCCTATTCCTTCAAAAGTTCCTTGGCAAGACACCTTATGAGTTGCTCAATGGGAAGAAGCCGGACGTCTCCTTCTTTAGGGTGTTTGGTTGCAAATGCTACATCTACAAGAAGCGGCAACACTTAGGGAAGTTCCAAAGATGTTGTGATATTGGTTTTCTTATTGGTTACTCATCAAAGTCCAAAGCATATAGAGTATTTAATCATGTCACCGGCTTGGTTGAAGAAACATATGATGTGGAATTTGATGAATCTAACGGCTCCCAAGGAGCACATGAGAATCTTGATGATGTAGGTGATGAACCATTGAGGGAGGCTATGAAGAATATTCTGGTGGGAGACAACAAGCCAAAAGATGATGAAGATGATGTACAAGTCATTGATCAACCTTCTTCATCAAGTGTGCCACAAGATGGTGAAAAAGATGGGAGAGTAAAAAATGAAGATACTCATGTCTCCCATGAGCAAATGGTGGTACAAGCACAAGATGTTGATGCTCCATAACCTCCTCCTCAAGTGGTCAATAGAAGAAATACACCTCTCCTACAAGATCATCCACAAGATCTTATCATAGGGAGTCCATCAAAGGGTGTAATGACTCGATCTCAAAAACTTGCTTCATTTATTGCTCATCACTCTTTTGTCTCTTGCTATGAGCCTATCATGGTAGAAGAAGCTCTAAAAGATCCGGATTGGATAAATGTCATGCATGAAGAGTTGAACAACTTCACTCGCAATGAAGTTTAGACTCTTGAAGAGCGACCAAAAGGTGCAAGAGTCATTGGAACAAAGTGGGTGTTCCGTAATAAGCAAGATGATCAAGGTGTCGTTGTGAGGAATAAGGCAAGACTAGTTGCAAAGGGGTTCTTCCAAGTTAAAGGTTTGGATTTTGGAGAGACCTTTGCACCGGTTGCAAGATTAGAAGCCATCCGTATCCTACTTGCATATGCATCACATCATGAAATGAAACTATATCAAATGGATGTGAAAAGTGCATTTTTAAATGGCTTTATTAATAAACTAGTCTATGTTGATCAACCTCCCGGGTTTGAAGACCTTAGATATCCTAATCATGTTTATAGATTGTCCAAGGCGCTATATGGGCTTAAGCAAGCCCCAAGAGCTTGGTATGAGCGCCTACGGGACTTCCTCGTTGAGAAGGGCTTCTCCATTGGGAAGGTCGACACCACACTATTTACCAAGAAACTTGATGGGCATATCTTTATTTGTCAAGTATATGTTGATGATATCATCTTTGGATCATCAAATGAAGACTCATGCAAAGAATTTGGTGAATTGATGTCGAAGGAGTTCGAGATATCTATGATTGGTGAGCTTACATTCTTTCTTGGTTTTCAAGTCAAGCAAATGAAAGAAGGCATCTTCATCTCTCAAGAGAAATACACAAAAGATCTTCTCAAGAGATTCAAGATGGATGAATGTAAGCCAATCAAGACACCAATGCCTACCAATGGACATCTCGACCTAGATGAGGGAGGTAACCCGGTTGATCAAACTCTCTACCATTCCATGATTGGTAGCTTGTTATATTTAACCACATCTAGGCCCGATATCATGTTTAGTGTGTGTATGTGTGCTAGATTTCAAGCTAATCCTAAGGAAACACATTTAATTGCTGTAAAAAGAATCCTTAGGTATCTTAAGCACACATCAAGCATTGGCCTTTGGTATCCTAGAGGAGCTATATTTAAATTAGTTGGCTATTCCGATTCGGATTATGCCGGTTGCAAAGTTGATAGAAAGAACACATCCGGAGGGTGCCATTTGCTTGGTAGATTGCTTGTGTCTTGGTCCTCCAAGAAACAAAATAGTGTGGCTTTGTCCACCGCTGAAGCGGAATACATTGCTGTAATAGAACTGACCAAATCATAAGAACGTAAGTACCAAAACAATCACCAAAGCGATCAAATTTCTGTACTTAAGCTCTCATAATCCCGGTAGTCCGGAAATCACGAAGGATTTCAACCAACTCTCAACATACAAACCAAGATCATAGTGATTCAACACAACACATCATCCGTTACAACATTTCATAATAAGCATTCGGATTACATCCATCAGAGTTTAAATAGAATATTACAAACCAAGTTTGAGTGTGCGGAAGCAACATAGTTTAGTACAAAACATCATAGTTTTCAATTACATTGCCAAGTCTGAGTCATGTCCCACAAAAGCATTATCAGGTACGAGAACTAGTAGAGACCGCGCCCAACGGTCTAGTCTTCATCCCCAGCTAGGAGAAGGCAGTACTTGCAGCAACCAAAGTAGAACTGGTCATCTGCAATAGGTGGGAGATAAACCCTGAGTACGAGAAGGTACTCAGCTAGACTTATCCATCAAACTAGAAATAAAAGACATCAAGGATCATGCATGGCTTTTCAGGTGGGCTAGATTGACATAGTTGCATAAAAGAGCTTATGAATATAGTGACCAGTTTAAACTTAGCATCAAGTTTATCATCATTTACCTGTCCACTAGATTAGCACCTGTACTAGAGCACTCACTTATTAGGAGCAAACAATATTAACCATAGCAGGTATAATAAGGCTGTCATCATCATATCATCATTTCCAAACCATTATGTTATTTAGTGTATCTACTTTGGAGATAAGCCCATCAAGTTCTCACTAATCGGGAGAGACGGCGACTCGAATCGAATTACAACTCAGCTGAGGGGGTATTCCTAACTCTCACCCTGGCATACTTAGCAAGGGTAGCCGTGGGTTACCTTTGGTACAACTCAGGAACCAAATTCGCGGGTTTGATCAGCGCCAGCGCTCTCAGGGATTACCCTTCTGCCAAGACGATTAGGACTTTTAAATCACCTGCCCTTGGACTCACGCCTACGGCTCCCTTCCGAGGCGTACTTTATACTTATCGACTCCCGGCCTGAGTTGAGCTACTCGGCTTCGCGGTCAGTCTTCGGACACAGCCAACTAAGAGAGAGGCATGCGTTCAACATGAATAGGAAAGGCTCCAAGAATCAGTCCTTAAGCGACACAGACGGAGTCACTACAAACCGGTAAGCCTTCGTTCGGTCTTCATTTCAAATTAAGACTGGTTCTTTTCCACGATAGCAAATATAGCCAACCGTGCCACATGTATCTTCCTATATCTCGCAGGTGACAGGAAATCACCTGACTTCTACCATGTTTAAGCAGGGCTAAGCACTACATGAGCCTAAGCTACATAGGATTCAGGGTAACAATATCTGGACAAGGATTGGGTAACCAATGCAGCAAGTGTTTGCATCCAATACCTAAACTTAATGCAACAATATATGTAATAATAATACTGTAACTGCATTTCAGAAATTAGGAGGCTTAATATGCTCCGGGGCTTGCCTTTCACAAAGTTGCAAGGATGGTGATCCGGGCACTCAACGGCGACCTCGTCTGGCACTTCTCCTGAAGGCTGCACCTCCTGAACCTCCGGTATCGGCTACTGCTGCTCGCTCGGTTCCTCGAATTCCAGCAGTGTTGCTCCCTCCAGTACACCTATTGCATGCCGATGCATAAGATAAATATCATGGATGCATAAGGAATGACATGATGCTCATGATGAATGAATCACAGTAAGTGTTTACGAAAGCATCACTGGACACCCGTTTACTGAGTAAAATAGCTTTATTCAAATCACTTTAAGCATGTATCTAACTTAACTTAAAGAACAAGATCAACTTACCTAATTTGCATAACCTAAGATAACGATGCTCATCTTCAGTTAAAGGCCTAACACCTAGGAATATTACCACAAACTTAGAAATAGTAAAGGCATACATAAATCAACATTTAAAGTCTCATATGCACACAAGTAGTCCCTTAATTCAATCACAACCAAGGTTCTACAATTTCAAATGACTTGCATGAGGACATTCTGGAAAGCTTATGAAATTCTCTACAAAACAATTGTAAACATCACAGCATGATACTTACGTTAACCAAATCGAATTCCAGTAAACCTAGAATCTGTCCAGAAATAACAGGGTTACTAACTTAATTATTTAATGATGATGTAAAAACATAATTTGACCAAACCAAGTTTACCAACATGTGTTGCATACCAGAGAAACACTAGAAGTATAGTGCCAACTTCTAAATAAATTATTTAATATCCTTTTTAAATTTATTTAGTTAATTAAGTGATTAAAGCAATATATAGTCAAACTGTTTATAAAAATCTACAAAAATTACAGTAGCTATCTCATGCTTCACATAGACTACCATAAAAATTTCAAAGCCATTGAACAAGCAGAACTTGCTGTATCCAAAATAACAAGTGGCATGTCCATTTTTAGCATAATTAGGAAACCCTATTGAAAAGTGTCAAGCAATAGATTTCTTATTTTTCCTATCATCATTCTAGCATAAGAATAGCACTCACCAAATTTTACCTTTATTGGATCTATAGAAAAATTATGAAAATTCACACAAGATCCATCCATACAAACAAGATAATTTTCTATCTCCTACATATAGTGTCCAAAATTTATGAAAATTTAACTACAAGCTACTCATGATATGAACAGTACACCAAAAAAAATTCATGCCATTTGGAGCTACCTAGAAAAAGATATAATTACCCCTATTTCTTGCATGATTAAAAGAGATAAATAGAAACTCCTATTTTCATAACAAAACATGGCCTGGGTTGTATTTTTAATAGAAACTAGACCTTATCATGAACTCAACAAAATTAGAACCACATCATTTGGATCTATCAACTAGGAGATACATATTTTTGAATATCTATACAAATCTGTGAAATAAATAAAACAAAACAAACAAGAAAACAAATCTCAGCCACTGTTGGGCCGGCCCGAAGGAACGGCGGCCCATGACGCGTGCGCAAGCGGCCCAGCAATGGCGCAGCCCAGCCAGGCTCCCGCCTGAGCCTCAACGGCTAGCATGTGGGACCCACGTGATAGAGAGACAGGCAGGGGAGGAGAGCAGGGCGGTGGTGAAGCTCATCGCCGGTGAGTCCTCCGGCGAACCCGATGGTGCTACGGTGTTCACTACATCAGCACGCATCTAGCAGTGTCCATGATTGATGCTTTTAGCACGGCTACCGGGGTTGGCGATGAGCACGGCGGCGCATGGCCGCGGCATGGCCGGCTCCGGCGAGATGATGGCGCTACGTCTCGAATGTGAGACCCTACGAGCTTCAATAGTGCTCCTATGACCTAGCGCAAGATAGAGGAGGGATGACAAGGGTGCAAGGACAGCTGGCCACGGGGAGCACCATCTCTGGCGAGAACAGCCATGGCGGCGGTGGAAGAAAACGACGTGTTCGTCCTTACTAAGACTCGATTGGACCGACGGTGAGGTGGAGAAGGTAGAGAAGACCACGGTGAGGCTACTGATGGATTGGGCAACTCATTTTCATGGTGGCAAGTGCGCATGATAATGGCGACGCACGGTCGGCAATGGCGGAGCTGCTGCGGACACGGCGCTGCACGCGGAGAAGGCGAGAGAGGGAAATGGAGCGGTGAGCGCGTTTGGGCAGGAGATGGCCCTCTTCTGGAGCGTGGACGCGTGACGTGGTGACCTCGGCAGCGCATGAACGCCACGCGGCGAGCGTCGCCTGAGTCGGTCGGCCATGGCGACACTGACCGTTTTCTGAAAAATCACGATTCAGTGATCACCGATGATGACTAACAGAGCAGGTTTGATGGTGATTAGCTCCTAATCCGTGATGATCTAGACTATGCCATAGTTAACAAAGTTGATCATCTATATGTGAACTACAACTCTTGTTATTGGAGCTCGAGCTGGTTTGGCTCTGTTAGGGAGATACAAGGTGAAAAAGTTGGGTACACGAAACTGCAAAACACTTAAGGACTTAGAAAATTTCTAAGTATGAAATCAGCATGAAATTCTGACTTGTGGGCCATGTTTGAGCTTGTTCTAACCATTTTCATGAAATGATCATAAAACAACTTTTGTTCCTTAATAAATTAGCTACAACTTTGGTAAAGATTGCACAGCCATGCAAGGTCTCTAAGTTGGTCTTTTGAATCAGTCAAACAGTGACACTCCAAGGGTTATTAAAAGTCAAACCTTCACTGGAGGGCATTTTGGTCATTTTGATCTACATGAACAATGTCCCAACAAGTAAACTAAGTGTGGTTAAGGTGTAATAGACCATAATCAACCACTTTACAAAATTGTTATACCAACTTCTAATGATCACATGTGATAAAGCAACTAAAACAAGCAATTCACTCATATGTTGCAATGCAATGTTTCACATGTTGCATGACTTTGTTGTTATTCTATACTTGTCACATTACTACCATGTTGCCATGTTTCAAGGTATGAGAAATTCGTGTTGCATTCATATGTTGCACTACCACCATTCATAAGCAATAAAGTATGAAACAAATAGAATATGCGAATGTTGCATAGGTATGTTTCAATGATAATGGCATGATGACATAGATGATGCATATGTTTATGAAATGACATGCAATTTATTGGAAGCCAAACACCTAGGGTGTTACAATTGCCACGGGTGCTTGTTGTGCACAAATTTTATACATGAAACAAACTTTGCTAGACTATGGTGTAGTTCTAGAAAAGGTACCTCTTTTGTGCGATAATGAAAGTGTGGTAAAACTTGCAAATAATCTGGTTCAACACTCTCACACCAAGCACATAGATATCCGCCATCACTTTCTAAGAGATCATGTTGCAAAAAATGATATATCACTAGAAGGTGTAAGAACCAAAGATCAATTAGCAGATATCTTCACTAAACCGCTAGTTGAGGCTACATTTTGTAGATTACGGAATGAGCTCAATGTACTTGATTTTTGTAACTTCACTAAAAATTGAGCTTGTGTTGTTCCTTACATTCATTGTAATATACAACATGTTTAATTTTTGATAATGCATATAGGGCTTGTCTAACATGGTTAAGATAACCGTCGAAAAGTGTGTGAAGAAGCTTAACCTTGGATCAAACTTGACAAGCAACTAGATTTACTTACAAGTATTGCATATGCATGAATGTTGTTTTGTCGTTTTGTTCTATTTGCCCTCTTATTGCCTATTTTCTTAAAAAGAATTATAGCCTAAGGCAAAATATTTTGAAAAATATGAGGGTTTGAGAGAGATCACTCACATCAGTCCCAATTGGTGTTTATTTGGATCTTATTCATGTTGGGACTTGATTGGGAACAGGCAGCGTGGAGGAACATTGAAGATTTACTGGAAAAGAGTGACCGGACGCTGCATCGGACTCTGCTATCTAGCATCCGGTCAGTTCACAGGAGGTGAACAGAAGCTGAAGGAGTGACCTAACTCTGCGTTTGAGCGTTCGGTCAGGAAGGGTTCCAGCATCTGGTCGATCTACATTGCGTTAAGGGCAACTAACCGGACTCTGCCTGTGTCCGGTCATGGACCACCGGACGTGTCCGGTCATGATTCTAGAGGAATTAGACCTCTCTGGAATTGATCGGACGCTGGGTGGTAGCGTTCGGTCGCTACCACCGGAGCGTCTGATCATTAGATCTCGTGCGGCCTTCAATCTCTTTTCTCCTTTCCTTCTCGGTTGCATCAGGGGACCTATTTAATCGTGCAAGCCATACCTGCTGACCTATTCCGCCACCGCCAAGTCCTGAGCCTGAGCCGCCGCCAGCCCTAATCGTCGATGAGCTCCACCGCCCGCCGCGTCCACAAGCCTCCCACGCGCCTCCCGTGCCCACGCCCTGTTTCCTATACACAGCCCCGCACTTGCACCGTGCTCTACGCTGGGCTTGCCTCTGCCGCCATAGTACCACGCCATCGCTCACTGCCATGACCCACTCCCACGCCGCCATCGTATCCTGCCTACGTCTGCCACAAGAGCCTCTACTGCAGCGTTCACTCTCCCCTCCACCGGTAAGGCCATGCCCTAGCACCCACTGTGTTTTGCCCGTGACCTAGATAGATTTCAAAGCATTGATTTCAAATCACATTCAGGGCCGCCGATTCATCGAAGTGCTTCACAACCCTAACCCTAGCAGTCTTGGTGATCCCCCACGTGCCGCTTCTCTTCTTTTTCTTTGGATCATCGGTTCGTCAAGTAGCAAGCCGGTCGCTTCTATTTCGTACCTACATTGCTTGCTCTCATAGGATTTTGCATCTATTAGATATATCATATTTACTTATATATCCTTCTATTCCATCATGCAGCAAGTTGGTGCTATTGAGGTGTCTGTGATAGGTGATAGTCAACTTGGAGCCAAGCTCACGAGTATGGATCAAGGCCAAGCCTTGAAAGTGTTAGTAGACAGTTGATCTTGTCAGCGGCAATTTTTCTCTTATTAGATCAGATGGCTCACACCAAGAACGTTGGTGGTGGTCCAGGAGATGACGATCGGAGGCCCCCACCTCGCTTGCCCACAGGAACCAAAGGCAAGGCGACGAAGCAGGTTACATCAAAGAAGCACAAGTATCCTGATGCAGAGACAGCGAGAGCAGCAGCAGTCGCTGAGGCCACAGAGCGTGCTGAGAGAGGCGGTGCTCGTAGTGGTGTTGTCATTGTAGATCAGCAGCTTACACCAGCATAAAGGGCAACAGTTGAGGAGGCTAAGCGTCTTCATGGTGGTCCACCTAGGACTATCATGATGGTAGGATGTCATCTAGCTATTGAGGAGTCTCAGCCTCAGGGGGAGTCCTAGCAGGAGCCATAGTAGTAGCCCCCACCAGCAGAGCCTCAGCCAGCTCAGGAGACTCAGGAGGGCTAGCAAGCCGAGGAGACCAAGCAGGCACCCCAGCCACAGCTACACCACTCTGGTCGTACCCATGTTCCAGTCTCACCGAGGCCACCGACACAGCGGAGGGGATCACGTCCACCGCCTAGACCACAGGGTCCGCCTCTAATGGTACATCTTGACTTGAGGGCCGCTATGGCCAAGCAGGTTTGGTAGCTGAGATTTGTAGAGTTTGAGGTGTGGTTTCCTCCGAGGAGGGATGAGAGAGCAGTAGAGGGTTTCTATACACCGCTCTAGGAAGACTTCTACAATGCATATCTGAATAGTAGGGCAGTCTTCCAATCTTAGAGAGTCTGCAATATTGAGGCTATTGTGGCAGCAGCCAGAGAGCATATCCACCCCTACTTATCATATTTGTTGGGGCTGACAGATCTAATTGGCCAGACAGGATTGTATGTACCATCTTGGGTTCGGCAGTTCTATGCTTTGCTCTACGTTGACCCGCATCATAACTTCATACACTTTGCATTCAGAGGCAGAGACTATAGGGTTATGAGTTTTAGGGCTAGGGAGATACTGAGGCTACAGGAGTAGCCTGTCAGGTTACATGAGGTGTGTTATGGATAGCAAGAGCCTCCCAGGCGTCCTCATGGAGGTTTGGTGCCCCCTACTAATCTTGTGCGACATTGCTTCAAGGAGCCTTTTGGTGAGGGGTCGAGGAGGAACCCCAGTGACCTTACTCCTACAGCTAGAGTGCTAGAGGCTATCATTAGGAGGATACTACTTCCCAGGTTGGGATATAGAGAGGGTGAAAGCTCTAGTTTGGTTTTGGTGAATTGATAAAACCCTAAGTGCTAACCTAGTTTATCAAGTGATCATGAGATAGGTAGCACACTTCAAGTGGAGAAGCTAATGAAGATCATAGCATGACAATGGTGATGGCATGACGATGATCAAGGGCTTAAACTTGAAAAGAAGAAAGAGAAAAACAAAAGCTCAAGGCAAAGGTATAACTTGTAGGAGCTATTTTGTTTTGGTGATCAAGACACTTAGAGAGTGTGATCACATTTAGGATAGATAGCCATACTATTAAGAGAAGTGAAACTCGTATCGAAATGCGGTTATCAAAGTGCCACTAGATGCTCTAACTCATTGCATATGCATTTAGGATCTAGTGAAGAACTAACACCCTTGAAAATGTTTGTGAAAATATGCTAACACATGTGCACAAGGTGATACACTTGGTGGTTAGCACATTTGAGCAAGGGTGAAGAAGACAGAGGAGATGCCAGCATCGATCAAGTGACCAGACGCTGGATCTGAATGCACTGGACGCTGACTGCCTGCATTCGGTCACACTGACTTGGCAGTACAGAAGCTAGGGTATACCACCAGACGTTGGGCTATGTCCGGTCGAGGTGGATCGGACGCGTCCGATCGAGGAAAAATGGATTTTGACCCTTACTGTACTCGACCGAACGCTGGGGTTAGCCGGAGCGTCCGGTCAGCACTTAGCCGTTGTGATCTGATGATTTAGTTTTAACTCAAAGGGACACGTGGACGCCATCGGGTGACCGGACGCTGAGGAGCAGCGTCTGGTCAGTTGGACCGGAGCATCTAGTCGGCCCATGTTATGCCCAGTGAAGGGGTATAATGGCTTTATTTTGTGGGAGCTTCTATTTAAGCCCCATGGCCGGCTATGGCTCACATCTTTGGCCATTTTCATTGACATAGCAACCTTGTGAGCCTAGCCAAAGTCCTCCCACTCATCTCCATCATTGATTCATCATCATAGTGAGATTGGGAATGATCCAAGTGCATTTGCTTGAGTGATTGCATCTAGAGGCACTTGGTGTTCGTGTTTCACTGCGGATTTCGCTTGTTACTCTTGGTGGTTGCCACCACCTAGACGGCTTGGAGCAGCAAGGATCATTGAGCGGAGGGTGGTGATTGTCTCTAGCTCCGATCGTGGTGATTGTGAGGGGTTCTTGACCTTTCCCCGGCGAAGCACCAAAAGGTACTCTAGTGGATTGCTCGTGGCTTGTGTGATCCTCATCTTGTGTTGGTTGTGCGACACCCTATTGAGGGTTTGGCGTGTGAAGCCAATTAGCGCGTGAACCTCCAAGTGAGTGAATCGCCACAATGAGGACTAGCTTGCTGGCAAGCAAGTGAACCTCGGTAAAAATCATTATGTTCATCTTTGATTCCGAGGTGATTGGTCTTCATTATTATTCATCCTTTTGATTGATTGGTACCTTCATCTATATGGCGGTATAACCTTCTTGACCACTCTCTTTACTTTACCGCAAACTAGTTGACAAGCTCTTTAGTGTAGCTAGTTGTGAGAGCTTGCTTGCTTGGTTGGTGTGGCTCTTTAGTTAGCCCTTGAGAGCACACTAACATAGGGTAATAACATAGCTTTTGTGTGAATATACACTATCTAAACTAGAATTGTGGTAGGTGACTTGCATCTTGAGTAGGCTAGCGCAACACTCGCTTCGCCTCATAGTTGTCTAACCTTTTTGTTAAGTGTTGTTGTAGAAATTTTTATTAGACTATTCATCCCCCCTCTAGTCATTAGGACCTTTCAAGTGGTATCGGAGCTGAGGTCACCGTTATTTGAGGCTTAACAACTTTCGGTGTTAAAATGGCTCAAATCAACAACACTAAGAAGCCACCCCAATTTGATGGCTCCAACTATCCCTATTGGAAGGCCAAGATGACAACCTATGTCAAGTCAATCAATAGGAATGTTTGGAAGGTGGTAGAAACAAAAATTGAGATTGAAGATCCAGAGAATCCCACCGTGGCTGAAGAAGTTCTTCTCCAAAATAATGGCATTGCTCTAAGTGCTATTCATGATGCAATTGATGAAAGAACATTTGAGCAAGTCAAAAATATTGAGATGGCTCATGAGGCATAGAAGAAGTTGGAAGAATCATTTGAGGGCACTCAAGCCATAAAGGGTGCAAAGGCTTACATTCTCAAAGAAAAGTTTGCAAGCTTCAAGATCAAGGATGATGAGAGTGTGTTGGAGATGTTCTATAGGCTTCAAGTGCTTATCAATGATCTCAAAGCACTTGGAGAAGAAGTGAAGGATAAAGACTTCTTCCACAAGTTCTTGAGATGCTTACCCTCAAGATTTGGTACATTGGTCACTATTCTAGTGAGGAGTGGTTTGGACATCATGACACCAAACCAAGTGTTGGGAGATATAATGACCGATGATACTTATAGAGATGATGATGAGAAGGAAGAAAAGAAGGAGAAGAAAGATGAGAAGAAGGATGAGAAGAAGAGCATGGCATTCAAAGCCACATCATCCAAGGGCAAAGCAAAGCAAGAAATATCAGGTGAAGAAGATGAATCATGGGATGATGATGATGATGAGAAGATGGCTCTCTTTGTCAAGAGATTTGGCAAATTCATGGTGAAGAAGGGCTACCGTGCAAGAAGAAAGAAATCTTCATTCAAGAACAAAGAAGAGTCAAGAAGGTGCTTCAAGTGTGGAAGCAAAGATCATCTTGTTGCTTAATGCCCATACAATAGTGACAATGATGCTGACAACAAGAAGAACAAGAAGAAGGACAAGAAGGAAAAGAAAGAGAAGAAAGACAAGATGGCCTTCAAGAAGAAGGGTGGTTCATATGTAGTCACTTGGGATAGTGATGCTTCCTCAAGTGAAGATGATGATGATAGTGATGATCACAAGACCACCAAGAAGAAGGTTCTTGCAAGCATTGCTATCAATGAGAAGCCTTCTCTCTTCGAATCTTCATCATGCTTCATGGCTAAGGCCACTAAGGTACAATCTTGTGATGATGAAAGTGATGAAGAACATGTTAATGATAACGAACATGAAAATGAAAATGATAGTGATAGTGATGATGATGAACCAACTAAGGATGAATTATTTGACATGCTAGAAGATGCTAAAGAACACTTTGATATTAAGAGAAGGGAATGCAAGAACTTGAATAAGGAGGTAAAAGCCCTTAAGCAAGCCCTTGATGAGCTCAAAGCAACTCATGAGAAGCTAGAGGAAGCCCATGAGAAGCTTGGTAAGGCTCACAAAAAGCTTGAAAAAGCTCATCCCACTTTGCTTAATGAACAAGATAAAAAGAAGCATGTTGAAACTTGTGATATAGGTGTAACTTGTGATTTAATTGATACATCACTATCTATGCCTATCATTGTAGCTACTACTAACCCTTCTTGTAGCACTTCCACTTCTACCTCATCTAGTAGTGATGGTCTCACTTGTGATGCCTCACTAGTGGTTGAGAATGAGAACCTCAAGAAGAAGGTCACTAAGCTCACTCACACCTTAGCTAAGGCTTATGGTGGTGAGGACCGCTTGCTTATGTGCTTGGGTAGCCAAAGAGCTTCTCTCTATAAAGAGGGATTAGGCTATACCCCCAAGAAAGGCAAAGCAGCCTTTACTCCTCACAAGACTAGTTTTATGAAGAACAATGGTCGGTTTTGCACTAGTTGCAAACAAGTGGGTCACAAAGAGCAAGAATGCAAAAACAAGAGCAAAAATGCTAATGTATCCTCCATTAAGCTTGATTCATGCTACATGCTTACTAGGGATACAAATGGTGTAAAGGCTAAGTTCATTGGTAAACCATGGATGGGCTCAAAGAAGAAAGTCATTTGGGTACCAAAGAGCCTAGTGACTAACCTTCAAGGACCTAAGCAAGTTTGGATACCTAAAAAGAATTGATCTTCTTTTGTAGGTCAATTACAAAGTCGGAGGAAGGCATTGGGTTCTTGATAGTGGGTGCACTCAACACATGACTGGTGATGCAAGAATGTCAAACTCAATCAACACCAATGGCAATGATGGCTATGATAGTATCACATTTGGTGACAATGGCAAAGGCAAGGTCAAAGGGCTTGGTAAGATTGCAATATCCAATGACATGAGTATATCCAATGTGTTGCTAGTAGAGAGCTTGAATTTCAACTTGCTATCCATGGTTCAATTATGTGATATTGGATTCAAATGCATATTTGGAGTAGATGATGTAGAGATCATAAGTGTAGATGGCTCTAACTTGATCTTCAAAGGTTTTAGATATGAAAATCTATACTTGGTTGATTTCAATGCTAGTGAAGCTAAATTATCTATATGCTTGTTCACTAAGTCTAGCATGGGTTGGTTATGACATAGAAGACTTGGTCATGTTGGAATGAAACAATTGAATAGATTGGTTAAGCAAGACTTGGTTAGAGGCTTGAAAGATGTTGTGTTTGAAAAGAATAAGCTTTGTAGCTCTTGTCAAGCCAGCAAACAAGTTGGAAACACCCATCCTAAGAAAAGCATGATGAGCACTAGTAAAGCATTTGAGTTATTCCACATGGATTTGTTTGGGCCAATACAATACACTAGCATCGGTGGAAACAAATATGGCTTTGTGTTAGTGGATGACTACACTAGATACACATGGGTATTCTTTCTAGTGGACAAAAGTGATGTGTTTGCAATATTCAAATCTTTTGTCAAGGGCATTCATAATGAGTTTGAAACAACCATCAAGAGAGTTAGAAGTAACAATGGTAGTGAGTTCAAGAACACTAGAATTGATGAGTTATGTGATGAATTTGGAATTAGACATCAATTTTTGGCCAAGTACACTCCACAATCAAATGGCCTTGTTGAGAGGAAAAATAGAACACTCATTGATATGGCAAGGTCTATGCTTAGTGAGTACAATGTGAGTCAATCATTTTGGGCCAAAGCTATCAACATGGCTTGCTATTGTAGCAACCACCTCTATTGTCACCGATTGAAAGAGAAGACACCATATGAGCTCTTGAATGGTAGAAAGCCCAACATTACATATTTTTGGGTCTTTGGTTGCAAATGTTATATCTTGAAGAAAGGCACTAGATTGGGCAAGTTTGACAAGAAATGTGATGAAGGATTTCTACTTGGTTATTCCACTACAAGCAAAGCATATAGAGTTTAGAATTTAGATAGTGGTACTCTTGAGGAAGTTCATGATGTTGAATTTGATGAAACCAAGGGTTCACAAGTAGAGAATGAGAACTTGGAAGATGTTATAGGCATTCAACTTTCAAATGCCATGAAGAACATGGATATTGGTGAATTAAGGCCTAGGCAAGTGAATGATGATGAAGATGATCAAGTGCAAGTGCTCTCTAACTTAAATGTGCAAGATAATACAAATCAAGTTAGTGCAAGTGGCTCTCATGATAATGAACAAGATCAAGTGGCTAGTACATCATCTCAACCCAATGATCAAGCAAGTGCAAGCAATCAAGTTCTAATCCTTCAACCAACCAATGTTGCAAGGGATCATCCATTGGACACTATCATTGGTGATATTTCAAGAGGTGTGCAAACAAGATCAAGATTGGCATCATTTTGCGAATACTTCTCATTTGTGTCATCCATTGAACCAAAGAAGATAGATGAAGCCTTGAAGGATGTTGATTGGGTAAATGCTATGCATGAAGAGTTGAATAACTTCACAAGAAATCAAGTATAGGAAATGGTGGAAAGACCAAAGGGACACAATGTGATTGGAACCAAATGGGTCTTTAGAAACAAGCAAGATTAAGATGGGATAGTAGTAAAGAACAAAGCAAGACTAGTAGCACAAGGCTATACACAAGTTGAAGGTCTTAACTTTGGTGAAACATATGCTCCGGTTGCTAGATTGGAAGCAATAAGAATCTTGCTAGCCTATGCTTATGCCCACAACATCAAGCTCTATCAAATGGATGTCAAGAGTGCATTTCTCAATGGCTACATCAATGAAGAAGTATATGTTAAGCAACCTCCCGGTTTTGAAGATGATAAGAAGCCCAACCATGTATACAAGTTGAAGAAGGCATTGTATGGCTTAAAGCAAGCACCTAGAGCATGGTATGAGAGATTGAGGGACTTCCTCCTCTCTAAAGGGGTCACAATGAGCAAGGTTGACACCACTCTTTTCATCAAGAAGATTGGAAAAGATCTATTTATATTGCAAATCTATGTAGATGACATCATATTTGGATCAACAAATCAAGATTTTTGTGATAAGTTTGGAAAGATGATGGCTAATGAGTTTGAGATGTCCATGATTGGAGAGTTGAGTTACTTCCTTGGTCTTCAAATCAAGCAATTAAAGAATGGTACATTTGTGAGTCAAGGCAAGTACATCAAGGACATGATCAAGAAGTTTGGAATGATTGATAGCAAAGTCATTAGCACACCAATGGGAACCAATGGCAACTTGAATAGTGATGCAAGTGGAAACATGGTGGATCAAAAGTTGTATAGGTCTATGATTGGAAGCCTACTCTATGTGACCGCATCAAGGCTGGATGTCATGTTTAGTGTATGCATGTGTGCAAGATTTTAAGCCTCACCAAGGGAAAGTCATTTGAAGGCTACAAAGAGAATATTGAGGTACTTGAAGCATACACCAAATATTGGTTTGTGGTATCCCAAAGGAGCAAAGTTTGAGCTAGTTGGTTACTCTGACTCGGATTATGTGGGATGCAAGGTTGAAAGAAAGAGCACATCGGGCACATGTCAATTGTTGGGAAGATCACTTATTTCATGGTTATCAAAGAAGCAAAATAGTGTTGCATTATCAACCACTAAAGCCGAATACATATCTGCCGGTAGTTGTTGTGCACAAGTACTTTGGATGAAGGCCATTTTAAGTGACTTTGGAATCAAGTTCAAGAAAGTGCCATTGCTTTATGACAATGAGTGCAATTAAGTTGATCAACAATCCAGTTCAACATGCAAAAACAAAGCACATTGATGTCCACCACCATTTCATAAGAGATCACCAACAAAAAAGGAACATTTGCATTAAGAGTGTAGGCACCGAAGAACAACTTGCCGATATATTCACCAAGCCATTGGATGAGAAAAGGTTTTGCAAGCTAAGGAATGAGTTGAGCATATTGGATTTCTCAAATATGTGTTGATGCACTCCCCACTCATATGACATGCCTCTCCTTCAAGCAACCCAAGGTAAAAGTTGATTGGCATAGCATACATCCTTGCTAAGGACATGTTTAGTGCATCTAGTCATATTTTCAATATCATTAGGACCTTTCAAATGGTTCTATTTTGTTAGGCTCATTCATGAAAATCAAATGATTTTGATGTCCATATGGTATCACTATTGCTTCTATGCTTGACTTGATCTAGTAATGGCATATGACATGTTTATGGGCTTGTAAACCTAGTGTTTAATCTAGAAAATGAGCTATAAGTGTTTAACTCAACATGGTACAAGATAACCCTTATTTGGAGGTGTGAAGAAGCTTGTCCTTGGATCAAACCGAGTTAAATATCTTGGGCAAATAATCTAGACTAGACCAAAATTTGGGAAAATGATCCTCACTCCATTGATTGACATTGATAATCTCGACCCTATAAGTAATACTATCTATATTTAGAACCTTTGTGGTCATTGATGACAAAGGGGGAGAGAAACAAAGATAGTAGCAAAGATAGTGAAAAGGGGGAAGAAATATCATAAAGGGAGTGAAACATAAAGATATCTTGATATATGACATAGGGGGAGAGATATGACAAAGGAAAGGGATCAATTAAAATTATGAGCACACAAGTAGGGGGAGTAAGCTCATGAACTTGCATGGTGCATTTGAATGTGCATTTCATATGTTTGCTTGCATGGCATAAGTATTAAATTTAAACACCCATGCTTGTGTGATGAATGTTAGTTGTAAGATTGAATGATGAAATGAAATCACTAGATAACTTTCATTTCCAAATAAGTCTTTACAAGTGGTATCTTTCTAAAGTATGTTTTCAAGTGATATTGAGCTAACCATGGTGCTAAGGATGGTATATTGGTGCACTCCGATTGGTATCACGCTTCAAAGGTCCATCTTTTATACCTTAGCATCATTTGGTAGACATTGTCTCCTATATTTTCTATCTAAGCATATGTGCAAGCTACAATCCAAACTCTTAGCACATATGTAGGGGGAGCAATTGCTACCATTTGGGGTTCATGAAACTTGTCCATATCCTTTTACAAATGGTAAATATGATTGGGCAAGCAACATGGATTCAATTGAATTTTATTTCATATCTTTGTATAAGGGTTGTCATCAATTACCAAAAAGGGGGAGATTGAAAGCTCTAGTTTAGTTTTGGTGAATTGATAAAACCCTAAGTGCTAACCTAGTTTATCAAGTGATCATGAGATAGGTAGCACACTTCAAGTGGAGAAGCTAATGAAGATCATAGCATGACAATGGTGATGGCATGACGATGATCAAGGGCTTAAACTTGAAAAGAAGAAAGAGAAAAACAAAAGCTTAAGGCAAAGGTATAACTTGTAGGAGCTATTTTATTTTAGTGATCAAGACACTTAGAGAGTGTGATCATATTTAGGATAGATAGCCGTACTATTAAGAGGAGTGAAACTCGTATCGGAATACGGTTATCAAAGTGCCACTAGATGCTCTAACTCATTGCATATGCATTTAGGATCTAGTGGAGAACTAACACCCTTGAAAATATTTGTGAAAATATGCTAACACATGTGCACAAGATGATACACTTGGTGGTTAGCACATTTGAGCAAGGGCGAAGAAGACAGAGGAGATGCCAGCGTCGATCAAGTGACCGGACGCTGGATCTGAATGCATCGGACGCTGACTGCCTGCGTCTGGTCACGCTGACTTGGTGGTACAGAAGCTAGGGTATACCACCGGATGCTGGGCTGTGTCCGGTCGAGGAAAAATGGATTTGGACCCTTACTGTACTTGACCGGACGCTGGGGTTAGCCGGAGCGTCCGGTCAGCACTTAGCCGTTGTGATCTGACGATTTAGTTTTAACTCAAAGGGACACATGGACACCATCGGGCAACCGGACGCTGAGGAGCAGCGTTCGGTCAGTTGGACCGGAGCGTCCGGTCGACTTGTGTTATGCCCAATGAAGGGGTATAACGGCTCTATTTTGTGGGGGCTTCTATTTAAGCCCCATGGCCGGCTATGGCTCACATCTTTGGCCATTTTCATTGACATAGCAACCTTGTGAGCCTAGCCAAAGTCCTCCCACTCATCTCCATCATTGATTCATCATCATAGTGAGATTGGGAGTGATCCAAGTGCATTTGCTTGAGTGATTGCATCTAGAGGCACTTGGTGTTCGTGTTTCGTTGCGGATTTCGCTTGTTACTCTTGGTGGTTGCCGCCACCTAGATGGCTTGGAGCAGCAAGGATCATTGAGCGGAGGGTGGTGATTGTCTCCGGCTCTAATCGTGGTGATTGTGAGGGGTTCTTGACCTTTCCCCGGTGAAGCGCCAAAAGGTACTCTAGTGGATTGCTCGTGGCTTGTGTGATCCTCATCTTGTGTTGGTTGTGCGGAACCCTATTGAGGGTTTGGCGTGTGAAGCCAATTAGCGCGTGAACCTCCAAGTGAGTGAATCGCCATAACGAGAACTAGCTTGCCGGCAAGCAAGTGAACCTCGGTAAAAATCATTGTGTTCATCTTTGATTCCGAGGTGATTGGTCTTCCTTATTATTCATCCTTTTGATTGATTGGTACCTTCATCTATACGGCGGTATAACCTTCTTGATCACTCTCTTTACTTTACCGCAAACTAGTTGACAAGCTCTTTAGTGTAGCTAGTTGTGAGAGCTTGCTCGTTTGGTTGGTATGGCTCTTTAATTAGCCCTTGAGAGCACACTAACATAGGGTAGTAACATAGCTTTTGTGTGAATATACACTATCTAAACTAGAATTATGGTAGGTGGCTTACATCTTGAGTAGGCTAGCGCAACACTCGCTTCGCCTCATAGTTGTCTAACCTTTTTATTAAGTGTTGTTGTAGAAATTTTTATTAGGCTGTTCACCCCCCCTCTAGCCATTAGGACCTTTCAAAGGGTCTGACTCGCTTACAGCTCTGGCTCCTCAATGCCCTAATGCAGCAGACTGTGTTTGATATTTGGGACCTCCTTCTATAAGAGATGGAGGATACTATAGCTGAGGGCTTCAAGGGTCGTAGGCAGCTTCCTTATGCACATTGGATCACATTCCTTATGCTCAAGGCTGTGCAAGTCAGGACAACTGAGATGGTTGTAGAGTACAAAGGTGCTACCAGAGAGTTTCTAGCTTATAACATGGCACAGAGGAGCAGGCACAGCACACCAAAGGCACCCACTCAGCCTCACCGTCGTCTAGATATACCAGAGTCCATAGCTCAGCAGGACAAGATTATCAGAGGCATAGCCACTACTGAGGAGCAGCTTGAGGCTCAGGAAGAGAGGACCGAGTCTAGTGACAGTTCGGATGACGACTACCGGCCTATTCCTTAGATGCCTCCATGCAGACACGATGTAGAGGCCGACAGTTCTAGCTCAGCTCCACCTGCACCACAGACGGACCTCGCTTTGATTGCTATTCTTAAGCGGATGCAGCAGGATCAGGCACGACAGGCTTAGGAGACAGCTGCCAACTTTGCACAATTTCAGGCTCATCAGTACAAGTTCCAGCGATAGCAGCAGTTACTCATGCAGCAGCAGCTTATGGGATTTATGCAGCATGTAATAACAGCACTTGGGGCTCCACAGCCATAGCCTTCACCCCAGCTTGCATAGCCTGCCACCACTTCGATGACTCAAGCAGTACAACCCAGTGGACTTTAGAGTTAGGGACAGCCTCCAGCTCCGTTTGCTTCTCCCACAGTACAGGTGTCCCGGTGGTTATCCTCGCCAGTGGTAGCCCCACAGTTCATACCATATCATACGGGCTTCTCACTGAATCAGTCTTCCTCGTTATTTGTGCCTGACATGTTAGTCTCTAGGAGTCTTGGAGCATCCTTCAGCGAGTTGACAGGCATGCCTACACCGCCACATATGCATATCGCTGGTCCTTCTACAGCAGCTCCCGTCGTCATGACTACTCAGAGGCTCCCTTCTTCTATCGCATCTTCAGATCCTACGATAGATATACCAGCAGCATCACAGGCCGCACCTACCCTAGCTCAGACCCAGACCGCTTCAGAGACACTTCTAGCCACAGAGGGTCAATCAGTACAGAGCTCAGGGTCCGATGATGATGGCGCCCAGTTTCATCTTGCTCCTCGTACCTCAGCGTCCGGCTCATCCGCTATAGCCCCACCGACCGACCCTTAGGTTTTGGTGTTTGACGCCAAAGGGGGAGAGGGTTTGAGTATGTAGACTCAGGGGGAGCGACTTTTAGGGGGAGCTAGTTATCTATTATTAGCTTATCATATACATTTGGAGTTTTATTTGTGTGATACACTATTACTATTATGCATTCATGTGTTTACTTCCATGCATACTATTATATCTATGTGATAGTGATATCTAAGTGATTGTGATATATGACATGTGTGCTCTCTACTTTGAATTCCTTTATATGTCATATCACTTGTGCAGTGCTCATTTGCTTTGCTTCCGTGTTTATACTCCGATGCAAATGAGCCTTATTACTTGTACTCATGCTTATTTCATATCTTTTGAGTACATCGTGTTTGCTTGGGTCATATAAGCTTGCCTAACTCTTTTGTTCTTATTGACAAAAGCTTATATGAACCAAGCATAACAAAAACCTCATTCTTTCACATACTCGAGGTGGTATTGTCATCAATCACCAAAAAGGGGGAGATTGAAAGCATCTAGGCCCCTTGTTGGGTTTCAGTAATTAATGACAATACAAGATTACTATGACTAACGTGTGTTTTGTAGAGGCAATTAAGTTAGGTCATGGTAATGGAGATCAATTGGGCAATCAAGGTTGTCATGCCCCTACAATGGAAATCGTTTCAGTTTTCAAAGGATGGACGACAAGGTTAAGAATGACTAGTTCTAAGTGTCGATTAGAGTTAGAGTGACACTTAGAGTAGTTTAGGACTATGTTTTTCCTTTGGCCGTACTATTAAGGGGGGTATGAATGGGTAGCTTGACCTAGATGAGTCTAGTGAGTTAGGTGTGGTGCACACTTGTTAAAACTAGCACTAGTTAGCTCCACAATAGCCCTATGATCCTATGGAGCAAACTTCATTCACATATGTTCGAGAGTTAGAAGTGAATGGTGGGTCAAATGTTGACCGGACGCTGGCTCCGGTGCGACCGGACGCTGGCCATAGGGTCTGGTTAGTACATTTGATCAAGGAGATTGCGTTCGGTGCGACCGGACGCTGGAGTGGTCAAGTGACCGGACGCTGAGAGGCAGCGTCCGGTCGACTCCAATAAGGTTCTAGAGAAGGAAATCTGCGACCGAGCGCGTCCGGTCAATACTGACCAGACCCTGAGGATCCAGCGTCCGGTCGAGTACAGTAAGCATCCAGTGAGGGTTTAATGCGACTGGACACGTCCGGTCAGTGGTTATCGGACCCTGCCAGCGTCCGGTCAATACTTAAACACTGGTGTGCAGGTTGAACTGACCGGAGCGTCCGGTCAACATGACCGGAGCGTATGGTCACCCTATAGAGGCACATAATGATTCGTTTTTCAGGCTGCCTTATAAATAGAAGCTCCACTCGTGTGTGGAGTCACTTTTGCTCATTCCAACAGCTGAGAAACACGTTTGTGAGTGCTAAGAAGAGCAAGGTCCTAGTGAGATGATTGAGATTCGTGAATCCAAGAGAGTAGCCTCATTAGTGAATCAAGAGTAGCAAAGTGTGCATCCACCGTTCTCATTAGGCTTCGAGTGGTCAAGTGAGAGTTCGTGCTTGTTACTCTTGGTGATTGCCATCAGCTAGACGGTTTGGTGATGATTGGAAGCTTGGTGATCGCCCGTCGGAGCTTGTGGGTGACCCAACTCAAGTTGTGAGCGGTTTTGGGTGATTCGTCGCGACGGAGTGTCGAAGAATCAACCCGTAGAGAGCACTTGATCCTTGCACGGATCAAGGGGGAGCTACACCCTTGCGCGGGTGCTCCAACGAGGACTAGTGGGGAGTGGCGACTCTCCGATACCTCGGTAAAACATCGCCGCGTTCCTCTCTCTCTATTTACTTTGAGCACTTACTTTGAGCAATTTAATACTTGTCTTTACATTCATAAAATTGACATGCTAGAGTAAGTTTGGTACATAGGTTGCAAGTCCGTTGTGCGTTAAATTGATAGAAACACTTTTCTAGGCACAAGGGGTTAATTGGGCTAACCGTAGGATTTAATTATTGCAAGAAATTTTAGAATTAGCCCAATTCAACCCCCCTCTTGGGCATCTTGATCCTTTCACTCTCAATCTAAAATTTTTAGCTATCGAAAAAAAACCATCTCCAACAATTTTCAATCTCACCTTCCAGTATTTAGCGCTTACCCAAGCGCGCCTAAAGATCCACGCTCCTTCGGTCGCGCGTATCCTCCCGTCGCGTGTTTCCCTCCCCATCGCGCGCCAAGGAGGAAGGCTCCCACGATTTTTTTTCCCGGCGCGATGAACATGACGTGTACAGCACCGTGGACTTCGGCAACGCCGCCGTCGTGCTCTAGTTCTAGGGCTGCACCTTCTACTCTCGGCTACCCATTCTGGGGCAGTGCAACACCTCCAACACGGTCATAGCGCAGGGCCGCAGCGACCCCAACCAGAACACGGGCACCTTCATCCAGGGCAGCTCCCTCGTCGTGGCGCCCGAGCTCGCCGCCAACACTCTTCACAGCTGCTGCTGGCTGGCACGTGTCTACTGCTGGCCGGCGAGGGCTGCATGGGCGAGCTCCAGAGCAGCACCAGCAGCACCGTCGAGTCCTTCAACGGCGACGTGCAAGCGCCCATGAAGGCCATGCCGCTTCCACCGTCGCTTGAGCTCGACCTCTTTCTTAGGAAGAAGATGGTCGTATTTACGAAAATACCATTGAATGATTGGTATATGCTATTGGAATATGTTTTTAGGAGTTAATTATTGAAAACTCTTAGAGATGGTCTTATTTATTTCTCCTAATAGTTTTTTAGGAGTTAGAAAACACCAAGGTTTTGAGAACAAATTATTGGATACTGTTAGAGATGCTCTAAGTATACTGTGCAAGGTACTACAGCCTTATGCCAGAATACTTTATGAGCATTGATAAAGCAGTATGATTTTATTCGAGCACACCCATATTGCAATGTATCAAAATGATGGCCTCCTAAAAAATCTCTTATGGCCCGTTTGGATCCTTGAAATTAAATTTATTCTTATAATTACAATTTAAACATAGATTAATTAAACTAATATAGTTGTATATGGAATATATTTATATATTTATTATTAGGCATACGAAGGACATACTTATATGTTGTATTTCTATTGTAGAGAAGTAAGTTGAAGAGTGTGCTATAAGTTGGAGAGTAGATTTATAGCATAGTGATCTATAGAATCTATTTCTATCTCCCACCCTATAAATTTGGGATAGACTTATTTGTGAGCTTAGAAAAGTTATGGAATGTTAAATTCCAAGCCAAATAGCCTAATCCATTAAGTAGATTTCGATTCCTCCAAAATAAAAGGATCCAAACAGCCCCTTAGAATATTGTCGAACTTCTTGTAGGAACTATACTGAACATAATTGGATTAAAACAGCACAAGGATAGGGAGCACTACAGGTTTGCTATGAAGTTGCCACATAATTCAAGATAAATTGATATCTGGAGGAATAGCTTCTGGTGCATCATGTTCAAATTTGATTGAGCGATCGATACAAAAATTGAACCAAATGACTGGAACCTCAATTAATACCAATATTGTGCTGGGAGGAAGAATTTTAGCGTTTTTGGGGGGACACGTAGGAGTGGAGGTGAAATTAGTAAAATTTTAAGAGATTAAAATGATGAAGCTGGAAGAGACAAAAGCTGCAAATTACGAATGCGAGCAACTGACCGGAGAGATGCAGACTTGCGGAGCAATTTGATAATGGATAAGAACCATCAACATAAAAGTAAGCATACGAAGCATTAGTTAAGCTGGAAGAAAGCATAAGCTTTCAATTTAAGGGTTGCATGGAGTGCAAGCTACCTTGTTGCATTAGTTAAGTTATGAACATAATTTGGGCTCTTAGACCAAAAAACAAACAGCAATATGCGCAACTAGGACCTGTCAAGGGCCTGTCAAAACCACTTCGTCGTCCTATATATTAAAATGGTTCTCACAGGTCCAATATACAGCCTATAGTTCTGAACTAGAATATGGAGAAATTTATCGCACAGGTCCTACTTGCACATTAGAAAAAAAAAAAAAGGGGGGGGGGGGGGGGGGGGGGGGGGGGTGGGGGGGGTTACATTGCCTTCCAGAAAGGACCATGCAGCTTGCCATACCCATCAAATAAAACTATACCCGTTACCTTCAACATTTAAAAAAAAAGCACTTGAAAGATGAGATCCTTCGGTACCTTATCCAAATGCTCTGTTCCTCTGTTAATAACTTCCAAATATAGAAACAGTGAATAAGGTTAATCAATTACCAGCCTCAAACAAACATTCCATAAGAGGTGAAAAATACATACTTCCTCCATCCCAAATTGTAAGTCGTTTGACTTTTTTGACACTAAGTTTGACCACTCGTCTTATTCAAAAATTTGTTCAAAATATCATTTCTTTTGTCGTGGCTTGCTTTATTAATAAAAGTTCTTCAAGAATGACTTAAATTTGACTATGTTTGCACAAATTTTTTGAATAAGACGAGTGGTCAAATTTGGGGTCAAAAAAGTCAAACGACTTACAATTTGGAATGGAGGAAGTACCATACAGTAGCGTGAACATAATCTTCAGCCCTGATGGAAAGTTAGTAATTGATACTTCCCACATGGCAAAACAAAATGCAGAATACACAATAATAAAAGCTGTCATATTGTAATAATTGGCAAAGGCGACTTACACATAACTACACTTGTCATCATGACAGACGACGTACCCAGTGCAGAGAGCTCCCGCTCTGTGCGGGGTCTGGGGAAGGGTGTTAGTGGCAAGCCTTACCCTCGACTGTGGAATGCGAGGAGACCGCGACTCGACTTGTCATCATGACAGACGACACATGAAAATTGGGATGCACCTAAGAATTGCCTCGAGGTAGAAAATGTGAGTTTAGCCATGGCAAATTGAATTCATAAACATTAACATTTTGATCTATCCTTTTATGTCATACCAATAGTGTCTCGAGAAACTAACACCATATATCACATAAATACAACAGACGATAACATCATCAGACCAGTATCACTAACAACAGCAGATGCATATAACACTTAGAGAAAAGAGGAAAAATATTCATAATTTAACAGCTATACCATACTTCTACCCTGTCTATAAACTCCATACAGCTAAACATAGCACAAAACTGTACACTCGCAAACCTAAAGGGGCATTAAGTGTTTATGCCTGGCTTCTCCGGCAGAAATTGCTTCATCTCCTGATCCGTACTCCGGTCGACAATACTGGGGAGCCCAAGGGATAGAGACAGTGGCTCATCATCTACAATATCTGAACCAGAAAGATTACGCTTCGTTGCCACCATGGATAGGGAAAGTGACAATAAAGTGGAGCCCTCATCTGCCTTCAGTGATGCCTTATTTAAGCTAGTACTAGGTTCTGGGGAATCTTCATCGTCAGATGAAAGAACATGGATGATATGATCAGGTACAGGTTTTTTAAGAGAGACAGGATCTGAAGGACCCCTGTGACAATGCTGTAAAACATCGAATGGATTATCTTGTCCAGCCGGTAAGGGATGTATCTTGGACAAGCATTTAATAGGTGGCATTTCATCTCCAAAAATGCAAGTATAGTGTTTGCCATAAGAAGTCTTCTGCCTTTTGTTGGTGAGGTCAGAATCCAAAGAACCCATATCTGAACTTGGAGTTGATTTAGTTTGATTATCACATATCTTTGATCCACTAAAATGACAATGCGAGGGCAGAAGACCATGTTTCTTAAATTTTATCTCATGTGAGATTGATCTAATTGCACCTGGTTGCTGTGAAAAACAGAAGAGAGATTCATTCTGATCTGCTTTCTCCATTTTGTTTCCACCTGCTGTTCCTGTGCTACCTGAAATGAATAATATAAGGATTAAACAACAAGCAAGGATAAATCCAGAATTGATCTGTAGCTTTATCCCATGAAAAGATGCCACCACCTTTTGCAGCAGCTGGATAATCCCGAACCATGTCATGACCTTCTCCTGTTGAGATTGTGGGAAGATTAGTTCCATAGGGAGCTGCAGAAGGATGCCCCAGTATAATTTGTCTTGTGCCTGCAGTTTCTTCATGATGTATTTCACTTGCATTCAGATTTCTATCCTCGTCTTTGGACTCTAATAAAATATTATGATCTACAGATGCACCAGATTTCTCACTCTCTGATCCAAGTGAAAGAGCCAGATCAGATATATCATCATTAGGGCACTCATTCAAATCTATACCCAAAGGCTGAAGTGCCTTAGGGGAACCCATATCAAGCTGGATAACAGGTCCATTGATTTGTTCTAATGGACAATTATTTGTAGGAAGCTCTAGTGGACTACTTTCTTTCCGGGCATAAAAAATGCCCCAAAAGAAATGTAAACCATTCCAACCTGTAAAATATCATAAAGAATCCATTAAAAGGAGGCAATGAGCAATCCTGCCAAGAGACAGCAACATTAGCAAAGAAAAACTCACGTTGAATCCTCTCTGGCAATTTATCAGATGGAAAAATGAGAAGTTCAGTGCCACCAATATTTGCTTTGAGGGACAAATCACCAAGAAGCATGTTATCCAAGAGTTTACCATATGCCCTTTCATAACTGTTCAAGGAGACAGGAGACCTCAGCTAGTATACAGAGGATTGATACTCATGAAACAGTGAAATGGTGAGAAAAGTGATACCTTCCAACATCTTTAGCAAAGAAAAAAAGAGCAATATTATCTTCAGTTGGATTTACTTCATTAAATTGCAGCGGCCATGAGGAATGCCGTGGAACTTCTGCTAGCTGAATTTTGTCAGGTAACTGTTCACCAACTTCACGTACTTTGGACGAGGCACAAGTAGACAAGTAAGCTTGAAACCCATCGAATATTTCAGGGGAGTTTCCATCTCCTGAAACCTCAAAGCTACCCCTGAAATAAAAGAAATTCACTGTTAAAACTCTTAACTAGTAAATGGAAGTAAAGGGAGAAGAGGAGGATCATACTGCCAGATGTAAGACTGCTCTGGAATAACAAAATCTTTTAAAGGATTCCCAAGAGCTGAAGATTGATCAGCAAAAGCTTCCTTCTTCAAATCCGGTTTATCCAATTTATTTTCAGGGGGGTATAGATTGTGTGCCATCTGAAGACCATGTGGAGTCACAGACAATATATCTCCTGAATCTGTAACCACCTCTACAATTTTACAGGAATCATCTCCTGTGTTTTCCAAAAGCTTTTGTTCGCAACATACCACTTTCGGAGCTGAATCATCAGAGGTGCTTTCTCTTGGAACATCTTGCAAATCTGATTCACATGTCATGGCAGTAAATGTTGCGGGAACCACCTCGGCATGCTCATTTGGCGCTATGTTAACATTATTCACTGAAATGAGTAACTCGTCATCCTCAACATCATTTGATCTATCCTTTTTGGCACATTGGGATTGAACTGGTGGATCAGATATCTTTACTCCATAAGCATCTTTACCAGAAACTTCCATTGGTTTTGGATGCACAGTAACATCTTGCTTGCCATTGTCACTTCTGGACAAATCATAGCTCTGCTTCTTTTCAGCATATCCTGATTCAAGCAAAACATAAAGAAAGCACATTAGGGGAGGGGGGACAACTAAGATTTTCCATTTCTCTTCCTCATGAGAAATAATTAAGTAAATGAAGAGCTTACCAGGTCTTTTGCTACTTTTAAGTATGCTTGTTCCAGACCTTGAAATATCCTGATCAATTTTTCTTTCCCCTGACTTCATACAGCTGTCAGGCCTTGGAGATGAAGGAATGTTTGGTTTTTTCAAACTAAAGGAAGCCCTTCTTTCTGTTAAATTCTTTTCCTTTATTGGCTTCAGTACTCCTGGTTTTTCATCTTGAGACAAATGAAATGTTTGCTTTTGTTTTGATGATCCAGCATCTATGGAATCTGAACCCTCACGTTTGAAAGATCCTGATTGTACAATCTTTTTGATGGGTTCCTTATCTCTAGGATCTCTTGGGGAATGTTCTGCAGGTCTTAACTTGCTAGACATCCCATCAACCAACTGCTTGACCTTTGGTCCGTTGTTGGTGCTGTTGAAGGATAGCTGCTTGGATAAAAGGCCTGCCGAAGAAAAGCTAGAAGGTTAGCATACGAATCCAGACTAAAAGTAACAATAAATAAAACAAAGATTACTTGTGAATAGAATACCAAAAGAGTTTAGCCAAACCTCTTGGTGAAGGAACTGGAGCTTTAGCAGTCACCATGTTCCCCAAGGAATATGACCGTGACAAGGTCTGAGAACTTTTGACCACCTGGGTAGCTCTCACCGGAACATTATCAACTGAAGTTAAACCTCCCTTGCTAGATTTCTTAAATGAGTTCTCACGAGAGATGACATCTTGCTTTCCAAGGCTACCTGTCTTGAAGAGCCTAGGCTTAGGGGATGACGTACTCTCTGAATGTCTCTTACATGATATCGGTGGACTCCGTAGGCCTTCACTTGAGAGTGGCGACTCCATATCAGTAGAAACTCGCAACTTTTTGCGGTTTAACAGAAATTCTGAACTTTGACTCTTGTTATAGACTCCAGATATTGGTGTTCCATGACTGTGTGGTCGTGTGTCCAAATCAGATGTAAGAACTTGCAGTTTGTTACGGCTTGCAATGCTTAATGATTTTTTGTTCTTCACATCCAATCTTTCAGCAGCTGGGGTGGTATCCTTTACTTGGCGTGTTTGTGTATCAGCTGAAGCTAAATGCAACCTTTTACTCTTACCATCACACCGATCAGCTGTCAGTGCGCTGTGTGTGACTTGCGGAGAATCCAAATCAGGCACAACAATTTGCAATGCCTTAGGCTTGCTTTGACTTTCTGTCCTTTGGTTCTTTCCTTCTGTCACATTAACCGCCACGGTACCAGAGTTACTTGTATTTTTCTGATCTTCCTTCAGCTGGCATTCTTCACAAAACCATTCACCAACTGGAACTTTTTCCAACTTCACTCGCATGCAGTAACTAGTAAAAATAAATAACAGTTAACACTGACATGTCCATGTGAAATATGGATGTTGCATATGCATTTTACCTTACAAATAATGCACCTAAAAAGTTATGATACAAGTACTAGACAAATCTGAATAACCAACAATGTTTTTGTTTCCTTCGACACATAAACCCTGATGGACCTAAAAATATTATGTAACACCACCACAGAAGGAAATTAACTTCTGCACAAGATCATGGTTTGCCGCAATGGTAGGTTACTACCTGAGCAGATTATTAGTGTAGGTAAAAGTCCAGATTAAATTATTTAAACTGCCTTGTCTGTACTCTCTCCAATCCCAAATAGAAGTCCATTTGGAGTATTGGACTCAGGCACAACAATTAAGGTGAGGGGTACAATGAAGATATTGTCCATTAATCATTGTTAGAATTGAGTGACAAGTGTATTGCATTGATTAGTGTACATTTAAGTAGGGGTAGACATGGAAGAATGAACCAAAAATGTGTTGGAATTATCATGAACTTATATTTGGTGCACTTGGGAGAGAGCTAGCTGGACTCATATTTTGGATCGGAGGAAGTATGAACTATAAAATTTGCCAGTAGGTGTGGTCAATATCACTTCCACTGCTAAATGAATGACTTCTTAGTCAAACAAAATACTGGACACAACCTATGATAATTCCAACTTCCGACAAATACTAGAAAAAAAAACTATCACAGAATGTAACTTACGTATGCTCTGCTCCCTCAAGGCATCTGGTGCATGTAGCTAGAAGATACTCCCTACCAACATCTCCACATATATCACAAACATTAACCTGGGATTGATGCAAACCAGACATAAATGTTAAAAACGAATCTAGCATACAAGTACGTTAAAATATGATGATTACGAATGGTAAAAATAAAGTGCTTAAATATGCAAACAAGATACAGACATTGACATCAAAAGTGCCATAAAGGAAGATAGAAAGAAAAAAAAAACTCATGTATATTCAGATACCGAAGGGCGGGCCTAGTGCAAGCGGTAGAGTCTTATCGCCTATGACCGGAAGGTCCCGGGTTCGAGTCGTGGTCTTCTCGCATTGCACAGGCGAGGGTAAGGCTTGCCACAGACACCCTTCCCCAGACCCCGCACAGAGCGGGAGCTCTCTGCACTGGGTACGCCCTTTTTTTATATTCAGATACCAAGCTAGTTGCATATAAAGTTTTTTTGGGTTAGGAGCAGGATGGACCTTGATTAAAGAAAACAAGAAATAATGATTATGACCAAGCATCCTGATTACAAAGAATAAGAAAATGCTTGATCATATACTCGGAGTCATCACAGTTGAAGTTTTCCATGTATTTTTCATACATGAGCAAAAATGCCATGCAGCACATTTCATGGAGAACTCCTTAAGAACATAACTGCACCAAATGCAGCAGAACCATGCAAAATAGAGTCGTGTTATTAACTTATTATATCTACAGGAAACAACAACAATTAAGGAGATTGTTCAATTGGTTTGCTTGATAGTTGCAAGATTATAAAGTCGATGAAAGAACTCTCACTGTTTGATGCTAAGAACTTTGAACTGGTCAGAGAGAAGTAGACATTAGTTCATTAAAATTCCCTCATCCTAAAGAAATAATCTAAAAAACATACACCCAAAAAATATATTGAACTAGTTTATACCAATCAAAGGCCACAATACAATTTTCTTAATGTGTGACTCTGGCAACTGAGAGTAATCAACTGGTTATCACTCAGCTGAACAGCAATAAGGTCAACAAAAATGATTGTACACATATTTCCAGGATAAAAATACAGTGAAGTGCAGCAAACTCCAATATTTGAGTGCCAAGAAGGATGTTAGAATCCCACAGTTATCTAAAATAAGAACAGTCTATATACCAAATTGTTTGCATTGGTCTTACCAAGGTTATCAAGTCGCTAGTCGGGCTTATAGGTGCCATGACGATCAGTTATGCACTACAATTATTTATGATTAGTCGTGATTAGTCAGGTTGATCAGTGCCATGGCGACTAGGGTTGATTAGACGATTTGAAAACACTCTTATAACTATTCGTATTGGTAATGACTTAATAGAGCATGCAATTAAAAGCATGATAGTGGAAATTTGTTATTCTCAAGTTTAACATAGGCAGATTCCATGCAAAAAATCAGCACCAACAGGTAGTGCTAGATGGTATTCCAGAATTGCAGATATCATGCAGAAGACTATTTGAGTTCAAAAAAAGGGCGTACCCAATGCAGAGAGCTCCCGCTCTGTGCGGTTTGAGTTCAAAAAAAGGGCGTACCCAATGCAGAGAGCTCCCGCTCTATGCGGGGTCTGGGGAAGGGTGTTAGTGGCAAGCCTTACCCTCGCATGTGCAATGCGAGGAGACCGCGACTCGAACCCAGGACCTTCCGGTCACAGGCGGTAAGACTCTACCGCTTGCACCAGGCCCGCCCTTCACTATTTGAGTTCAAACTTTGGCATAAATCTTTTTTTGTTCAAACACGCAGGAGAGCTGCGCACCATTATAGAAGAAGAAAAAATGGTACAGGACCGGTTCAAACCATCAGCATAGAACTTAACCAGTGCAAGCTATCTTCCACAAAAAAAAGGAGCAGTGCACTGCTATAATTCTAACTTCTACACAAATGCCATATGGCCAATAAAGAGGCAATGAAACGAAGGTTAATTTCACATTCTAACCGAATACTACATAGAATGACATTAACAAACAATAGATTCGTTTTTTTTTTTTTTTTGTATCCAGACATCAAGCTAGTGTCAATTAAGGCTAGTTTCAATACCAACTACTAAAACAGTTGCAAAGCATTGTGTTCAAAGGGGAACCAGTAAGAAGGGATAAAGGAGTTACTTACATCTATCAAACCTTCCGAATTCCCAGAGTCTGTCATCACACCATGTTGTATATTCAACTTTCTGTCGCTGGATATATCCATTGAACAATCTTGATCCGAATCTTGTTTGCCACCCACATTCTTCTTAACATCATCATTGGAATGGATGTCACCATGTTCTTTGATTTCATGTTTTGAGCATAAGGTGCCATTGTCTAGATCCTTCAATGAGAAACCATCTTTGTTCGCATGCCTATTACTGTAGCCTGCCAGCGTGCCATGGTTGTTATCACCAGCTATACAAGGGTTCAATTGCCCACCTCGTGGTTGTTCATTATTCTTCAAAAGAGAAGTCTTCTCACAAGGTTGATGAGATAAATTATCCAGTGCTTTCCCAAATTCATGAGCTTGCCTGTTAGGAGATAATCTGCTCAATGCACTGATAGAAGACTGGGTTCGCAGCAACTTTTTTGTCATAACAGAAGAATCTACAGGGGAAAATCTACCAGATGAGCTAGGATGCATATCACGACCATCAGATCCTTTCTTTGATTCATCAACACATTGATTTCTTAGTTTGCTGTGGTTAGCCATGGCTTTATAATCTTTAGCAGTCAAATCTCGACTGGATGCAGAAGTTGATAGTTTTTTCTTATCCACATGAAGTTTGCCTTCTCCTGAAGTAACACATGAGTTGCTGTCATCAAGGTATTCTGCTCTAGATAGTCTTGTGTCTTGATTTAACAGCCTCCTTCGTTTTGATGGCATGTCAACCTCTGATGAATCATCTGCAATGGATGATCTTGCAACCACTTTGTTTCCACCAGTTACAGAGTAGGAAACATGACCCGAAGTTGCACTAAACTCATCATCATTTTCTCCTTTACTACAGAACCCTTTCTCACTACGAACGAGTGAATTGTTTTTTACTTCCGACCTTGTGGAGCATGTTTGAGAGGATGCACATTCAACATTCGAATCCTCAACTCGAATACGTGGGTGTAAACAAGAGGAACAAGGGGCAGAACAGACATTACAGGTGCCAGACTCTGCCTTGACACGAGTGTTGTTGCTTGATACCACTCTTTTCTTTACCACAGTCTTGTCCTACAAATATAAAACAATATATCAGTCTTAAAATCATTACTCACGCACAACAAAAATAAGCATGAAGGCTGAAAGGCACAATCGCACAAGTAGCACTCTTAGCTAACATTACATGTCTGTCAAGAACTCAAGATATGGATACGACAGGAAGAAAGGATGGTTTAACTGCATAGATAATAGAACGACACTTAAACCAACAAAACACAAATGTTACCATAAGCGTTTCTAGGGTTTGACCATTACTGCACTTCCTTCTAATTGCCGTGCTGTCCTAAAACTATATAAGCTATATTACATAAGATATATCAAGATAAACAATAATGAGTTCAGATTTAGATAATGGTGGACTGTTCCACCAAATCTACACATGACGACAAGAATGGTCTCGTGAACAATTTAAAACGTATTAGATTTACTTGAAAAACATCAATGTGTCATAATATCGTAACAAATAAACATATAATGAATGACCATCAAAGCAGCTTCCATTTCCAAAGTGACAATAGCTCATACAAAAAGCAGGAGATGCAGAAATCGTGTAACATATTCTTTTTCTACAGCATTATGGGATCGGAATCACACTCCACCACCACTGAACTGGAGGCGTCTGAGTATACAAGCGAAGAGGAAGAATCTATAAGGAACTTGCTTCTGAGCATCAGATGACCAAAGAGCAACAAGTATTCTAATCTAATGAAATTCAAGGACCAAAATATTCCCATGCATATGCAGGGAAATACTCATGCCTCCAATGCTCACCTCCATCTTAGAGGCCAGTTCTTGTTGCTCCGATCCCTCCATGCGCCCTCCGCCGCACCCTTCCGCTGATTCCTACACAGCAGAAACAATACGCATCAATCACCAAACCAAACTGCAGCATCGGCCGTAAAATCACATTAAAAACACATAAAATCTTTTCGATTGAAGACTGAAATTCGATTCAGCGGACTTGATATATTCAAAAGAGAAACCTAAATCAAACTAAAACTGATGTACATATTCGATCAAATTCGATTCGTCTCCTTGTAAAATCGTGTCACCTTTGAAAGCATGAGCAATAAGGAACGAGCAATAAGAAAACCTGAATCATAATCACGCGCAACCATGCGCCGTTTGCAAAACTTCGAATCCACGAACTCCTAACACATCGAGTACAATCGAAAACAATCACATCTTCCCATATCATCCTATTGGGGAAACTAACAACCACCCCCAACAGCAACGCGTACGCCACAGCACCGTGCTGGATGCGGCACTACGCACCTCTGGAACTGGGAGATCTTTGTGGCGCATGCGATCGTACAGATCCCTCATAGTACGCTCCTGCTGCCCCCTCATTACCCTCCCTCCGCCCCCCGCCGATCGGCCGCGCCTCCGCCCCTAACCCCCGGCGCGGGCAGCGAGCAGCCTCGGCTCCTCTTCCATCCTAGGGGCGAGAGAGAGTCCGGCGAGGAGAAGGAAACCAAGACGAGGGGGATTGGATTGGGTGGGGTTCGCTCAGCTCTGGCGTGGCGAGGAAGCAGCAGCGCCGCGGAGGAGCAGAGGAAGACAGGAGAGAGGCGAGGCGAGGAGAGAAGAGGAGAGAGAGAGACCAGTACTGGTAGTGGAAATTTGGACTCGGAGGGCGTGACGGTGACGCGACGGGAGACGGGCGAGATGGGAACGGAATGGAACGGAAGCGCGCGACCCTCTAAATGGCTGACTGTCGGGGCCCACTCGTTTCCCCGAGTGGGGGCCGTAGCCACAGGTCAGTCTTGGTTCTCCAGCTGTGTGCTTTACCCGGGTTCTTGTACGTACTTAAAAAGGCTGGCCGGTGGTAATTGTGGACAGCTGGTGCAGGGGTAAACTAGTGGACATGCTTGGAGATACGTAGTCCGTGTACATGCATGTATATACTACTAGTGGTATACTAGTACTACGTACTAATGTATCTGTAAGAATTTTTTTACTGTATTTAATTTGCACCAGTAAGAATAAGACCTAAATAGTATATTAGTATGCGTGTAATAAATAGTGTTAACCTTATTCCTGATTTCATTCTTTGGCATCGATTTATGTGTTGTTAATGTATTTTGCCTATTTGGTACTAATAAATAAATATTATCTCTCTTGTGACCAGCTTCGTTTTCTTTGGCACATCTTTATAGTCTCTCATCCCACCCCAAAAAAGAACTGTCTTTAGTTTATAGATATTATTAACCTGATAAATAAAGGAAATTGGTTTTTGTTGATTTTGTTTTGTTGCAATGGCCATCTTCGATTTGGGCATGCATGTAGGGTACGTTACATGGCTATATCGACAAGCCTCCGCCTCTTGCGCTTCAACGACAATCCAAGCACACCAACATCGGAAAATTTTGACAGCGGCAAACAATCAGCATGTTTGCTTGGTCGTAAATGATCGTAAATTTTCAATCAGAACAGTATTTTTCTCTCACATCAAACCAGCCAGCAGTAATAATCCACGATCATATACGATCGTATCGGTACCAACCGAACTGATGAGGACATCCTCCACTATTAACCGCTGGCAAAGACGCAACAAAGGGGCCAAGTGGCCTAGTTGTAGTCGGGCGGCGACCGTGTGAGCCTCTGAATAATCCCACCTTGCTTAGCTTGGGAGGAGGAAGCCACCTTAAAGAGAGAATTCCTTATTTGACACTGGGAAAATGAGTCGTTCCTTTCTTGGCCCTGAAATTTTCTTCGTTCCCTATTTGACACTCACTTCAACTTTCGTTCCTAATTTGACACTGCCGTCAAATCCGTTAGCTAACGGTGTTAACTGGCCGTTAAAAAGACATTTTTGCCCCTAGAAAAAAAAGCGGCGAAGCAAATTTGAGAGAAAAAAAAACCTGCGCCTTTTTTTTTTAGCTGGGCGCATGCATCAGAAGCGGGCGCAGGTTTTTTTTCCTCTCAAATTTGCTTCGCCGTTTTTTTTTCTAGGGGCAAAAACGTCTTTTTAACGGTCAGTTAACACCGTTAGCTAACGGAATTGACGGCAGTGTCAAATTAGGAACGAAAGTTAAAGTCAGTGTCAAATAAGGAACGAAGAAAATTTCAGGGCCAAGAAAGGAACGACTCATTTTCCCAGTGTCAAATAAGGAATTCTCTCCACCTTAAAAGGGAGAGCCACCCTTCCTCTATTGGACTAGTCTTTTAGGGATATTGGGCCTTTCCCTGAGTGGGTGTGCCTGAGAACTGTTGGGGTCCGGACAGCCTTAATTTATTGGGCCTCGGCCAACCCCACTTGGGCCGGATGCATCACGAACAGGCTGAATAACACCATTTGTATGTGTCTTTTTCTCTAATATAAGGAAATGTGTTTTATTTTCGAAACAAAATAAGGAAATGTGTTTTAGGGTCGCACGTAGAATGAGTCATGCAGATACTTTTCATGTGCTTGCAAGAATCAATAGCACAGCAACTAGGACGCCATTTGGTTGCAAAAAATCGGCCAAAGCGTTGGTATTTTTTTTTGTAAAGTGGTCCTTCGTGGAATGTTTATAAACGTTTTTATGTTTTGAACTAGAAAGGAGAATCACCTAAATAGGTGTTTTACAATGTTTCAAGGAGATTTGGATTGATAAAAGCCAAATGTCACCAATTATAGGTAAGAAATTATGTTTACGCAAATAAAAATCTCTACGAAAAATCTGAATTTGAAACATTTATGAGATAATCTAGATCCCTACTAAAACGTGCCCTAGTTGTCCTATTGATTCTAAATATTACTCATGGGTGTTCTTAGGGCTACACATACAATGTATGTGTTGTTAGAGGCAGTTTGGTTGCCTACCACGGCTCGCCATGCCGTAGGTGCCACAGTTGTGGTATAAAAAATGGCCGGCACACGCCACGCCACGCCACAGAGTAAAATGACAAGTAACAGAAGCAAAACGACAACTGTGGCCGCCAATGGTTACACGGCAACCAAGTAGCAGCCAAAGTCACCAAGCTTTTGGCGTGGCGAGTTGCGGCGTTCAACCAAACACACCCTTAGCTTCCTAGAGTTCGTAGGTGAACACCTATAGCTAGTAGACCTAAGAAATGGTTTCATTAATAGCACAACTTTGTTAGTTTGCAAAGATATATGCCAGTGGAGATTAGTGGTCAACTAACTAAGCATAACCCAATTAGCAAGGCGAGTTAAATCGAAAAAACTTTTGAAAGCCCTTTCATGATGTTAAACCATGTTAGTTTCGAAAAAGCCACAATTAGCAAGGCGAGTTAAATCAAACAATAGAATGGAAATAATACGCAATCGAGTTACATATCTATACGATCTCTGATACGTCTAGAAGGGGGTGAATAGGCCTGTAAAAATTCAACTTAAACCAAAATCAAATTTATCCGCGGCACTGCCGCTTTATGAGCGTGGCACTATCGCACCTGTAGGAGAGATTAGTTCACAGTTCAAAATCTACTCAACGAAATTTAGATAGGGTAAATTTCTTAGCTTCCTGCAGGGTGGTTGAAAGGTCCTAATATGGCTAGAGGGGGGTGAATAGCCTATTTAAAAATCTACAAATTAACTAGAGCAATTTGATTAGTATGACAAATAGCGTAATGCAAACTTGCTCTAGCTCTACAAGGGTTGCAAGCCACCTATCCAACAATTCTAGTTGCAATGATTACTTAGGCACACAAACTTGCTACTCCAAAGAGCTTAACTAGATGAATGTAAATAATAAAGCAAGCTCTCAATTCTAATTACACTAATGAGCTTGTATCAACTAGTTTGCAAGAATGTAAACAAGTAAGTAGGGTGATTATACCGCCGTGTAGGGGATGAACCAATCACAAGATGAAGATCAAGCCAATCACTGGGAGAATGCAAATGACAAGAGACAACCGATTTTTCTCCCGAGGTTCACGTGCTTGCCAACACGCTAGTCCCCGTTGTGTCGACCAACACTTGGTGGTTCGGTGGCTAAGAGGTGTTTCACAAACCTCGTCCACACGATAGGACACCGCAAGAACCGACCCACAAGTGAGGTAACTCAATGACACGAGCAATTTACTAGAGTTACCTTTTGGCACTCCGCTGGGGAAGGTACAACTCCCCTCACAATCACCGAAGGCGGCCACGAACAATCACCAACTCGTGCCGATCCTTCACCGCTGCTCCAACCGTCTAGGTGGTGGCAACCACCAAGAGAAACAAGCGAAATCCGCAGCGCAACACGAATACCAAGTGCCTCTAGATGCAATCACTCAAGCAATGCACTTGGATTCTCTCCCAATCTCACAATGATGATGGATCAATGATGGAGATGAGTGGGAGGGCTTTGGCTAAGCTCACAAGGATGCTATGTCAATGAAAATGTGCAAGAGTTCTCCTTTGAGCCGGCCATGGGGCTATAAATAGGGCCCCCATCAAATAGAGCTATTATACCCCTTCACTGGGCAAAACGCGCTCTGACCGGACGCTCCGGTCATACTGACCGCACGCTGGCCCTCAGCGTCCGGTCACCCGATGGACGCCACGCGTCACTGGCTTCAAACGTTGTTCGTCAGATTTCAACGGCTACGAAGCTGACCGGACACTCCGGTAAAACTGACCGGACGCTGAAGCTCCAGCGTCTGGTCATTTCCAGTAAGCTCCCCGAGGCATGTTTTTTCGACCGAACGCGTCCGGTCCACCTTGACCGGACGCGGACCAGCGTCCGGTGCTTAACCCTAGCGACTGTGCCGTCTGACAGCTCGATCGGACGCAGCCCTTCAGCGTCCGGTCACTGAGTGACCCAGCGTCCGGTCAGTAGACCAGCGCCAGCATCATTTCGACCAACTCCATTTCAACTCTAACTTCTTCACCCTTGCTCAAGTGTGCCAACCACCAAGAATTTTGCATCCGGTGCAATAGAAAATAGACATTTCATTTTCCTGAAAGCGTCGAATCCCGCCTCGCAAGCTCGGCGGGAGGGAGAGAGGGACCCAAACCCATCTCAACCCTGCAAACACCTTGTGCACATGTGTTAGCATATTTTCACAAATATTTTCAAGGGTGTTAGCACTCCACTAGATCCTAAATGCATATGCAATGAGTTAGAGCATCTAGTGGCACTTTGATAACCGCATTCCGATACGAGTTTCACTCCTCTTAATAGTACGGCTATCTATCCTAAATATGATCACACTCACTAAGTGTCTTGATCACTAAAACAAAATAGCTCCTACATTTTATACCTTTGCCTTGAGCCTTTTGTTTTTCTCTTTCTTCTTTTCCAAGTTCAAGCATTTGATCATCACCATGCTATCACCATTGTCATGATCTTCGTCGTTGCTTCATCACTTGGAGTAGTGCTACCTATCTCATAATCACTTTGATAAACTAGGTTAGCACTTAGGGTTTCATCAATTAACCAAAACCAAACTAGAGCTTTCAGTGGTAGATCATAGATTGGTAGCTGAAAGTGGTGGAAACACCATGCACAAGTAGATTGGCCTCAATTCTAGAAATCACCTCAACAACAACAAGAACACAAGTGAAGCAACACAAGCACAAGATGATACAAGGATTTATCCCGTGGTTCAGCTCACCATCAAGGCTTGTCTATGTCCACGTTGTTGAGGTATACCACTAAGGCTTAGGGATTTGTAACCCTACCTCGTTTTCAAGTCAAGAGTGAACTCTTGAGATGAGGGATGATTTTACTCAATGCAAGAGATGGTTACAAACCTCCCGGGGCTCTCACATAAGTTGGCAAGCTCCACAGGCGACGCTCTAGCCGACTAGGAGCCAAGCTCCAAGAGTAACAAACACAATCGCCGCTAAGATGTGAATCAAGTGCTCTTTAAAGTTTAGGAATCAATGGAAATGCTCTCTTATCAAGTTTTATACCCTTATCCATCAAGGATTAATGGGAAAATTAATGGATTTGCTTAGGGGCTTGAGGTCAACAATAGAGTGAGAGAGAGAGAGCTCCTGCTCTGTTTTGAGTGTGCTGAAGTGAGGAAGAAGAGAGCAGGTTGGTTCATTTTTCTATCCCATTGGGAAAGAGAGGAAAAGATATATATACCCCCAGGCCCCAACGATCATTCAAATCATAGATAGCCGTTGGGGAGAAAAAGAAAAGGTATATATACCCCTAGCCCCCAACGGACATTTCACCCCAAGAGGTCGGGCAAGACGAGGTCCGCGGCCTTAAGATCGGGCGAGACGAGGCCACCACCAAAGGGTCGAACGAGCTGAAGCCTGCGACCTTGGGGTCGGGCAAGACGGAGCCTACGACCTAGGGGTCAGGCGAGACATAGCCCGCGACCAAAGGGTTAGGCGAGATGAAGCCCATGACCTTGGGGTCGGGCGAGACAGAGCCCGTGACCAGAGAGTCGAGTGAACTGGAGCCCACACCAAAGGGGTCGAACGAGTCGGAGCTCGCACCCCGCAAGACAGTAAGGATAATAGTGAAGTATAGACTATCTTGGCTATGAATCTGAGGATACATGTGATTGTTTAAGCACTTGGTAGCACATATTAGCTTAAACATTGTGTCCCCTTTATAGTACGATTTTTCCTATACTCAAATTCAATATATAAAAGAATTTAAACCTCCTTTGAGTTTGAAGCCATCTATATTTGTAGTTGGGGGCTCCTCCGTTTCTTGTAGCATCCTCAAATATAAATTCTATGCTTGTCATCTTGATAAATCTCATTAGTTCTCTAATTGTGAGGTCATTATCACCAAAACCCATGATTAAGGCTTGATTGCACTTTTAATCTCCCATTTTTTGTGATTGATGACAACCCAATTAAAGCTTACAAAAGATATAAAATAAATACTGAGACTTTTCGAGCCATGGGTGTAGAGTCTCCCCCTAAATATGCGAATAGAGAATTAAATTCTCAAATTGGTATAAGAAGCCAACATTCATATTTTAGTGAAAGTGATGGGGCTCCCTCTACATCCAAGCTCCTGTGGGGTGCTGCATATTATGTTAGGTATGTAAAACATGATGCAAATGAGAGTTTATGCACACATGCGCTTGCTGCTGTGCGGCAGAGCTGCACCTGACTGTACGAGCAAGACAGAGTCAAGCACCACACAGCTAGCTCAGACAAAAGGATATACAACCTAGCACAATAAGATGACTTCTAATCCACACAACAATACATGTCTATATCCGATAAATAAAGAGTCAAATAGTAGCATTATTTCACAATTTAAAGTTTTGAGCAACTCTCAAACTTTCCACCTAGTGAAGACTAACACTCATCGAATAGGACATGAAGCGCAGCTGTTGCGAAAAGTTGTTGATCCCTCTAATTTTCTCTCCCTTTGGCATAAAGCACCAAAAAGTGAGGAAAAGAAGAAAGATCAACACCTACTCATCATCTCCCTGGATGTTAGTTCAATCAATATCATCACCTCCTATAGCAGTCCCGGCACCACAATCACAATCATTGTCGTCGGAGTCAATACGTGCATGGCCTTGATGGTGAGTGGTGGCGGTGTAGCAAGTGGAACTAGTGGAACGCCTCGACTCCTGTCTTCGACGATATCCCTCTAGGGTCTCATCCCAATCTGCTGTGCATCCCTGTTGCGCCTCATCATCATCTGAATTTGTGTTAGAGAGACTTGGAAGGTCATACTATGGAGGAGGTGGAATAGGAGAAAGTGGTGGAAGGTCCTATCCATGCTGTTGACGTTGCTCAAGCTGTGTCTCCACTACATAGGTGCATTTTCTAAAGATTGCCTTCAACCACTTGCTAAACTTCTTCATCTTGTCTCCACTATGAGACCTAGAGTGGGGAGATTAAGAGATATCTACATGAGCATGAGAGCTCTCGCTCCCTGAGTAGCTGCAGCAGGCTGAGTCTTCTCAATTTTGTAGACTATGTGCATCCCATCCTTCGGAAAATAAAATTCAGTGACCCTATCAATTATGAACATGAGGTAGGGGGCATAGGGCAGACCTCTCCTCCTATCCTCCACGGCAAATCTCAATTCAGTCCACATGAATCTAGGGACATTGAACCTGTCCCCACCAGGAGTGAATCTAGCCAACACATTTCTCACATAGCCATTAATATCTAAGGCTGCTCCATCCTTTGGGTTGATGGTGTTCCTGATGAGGTTGTTGAGGATGTAATAGAAGCTATGTAGACCACTCCTCTTGTCCAGAGACTCAGTGTCCGATCGAGTCTAAAGAGCTCCCCAAGCCGCTCTAGGCCGACTGGACATGTCCGGTCACACCGGACCGGACGCAGGAGACTCAGCATCCGGTCGAGTCTAGAGAGCTCCCACAGCCGCTCTAGGCCTACCGGACACTCTCAGAGTCCGATCAATTTTAACGCTGAAAACTCGAGGCTCGCAGATTCACACCGGACGTTCGGTCACACTCTGCAATTCAGTACCGAGCCACATCACTTTGACCGGATGCTAAATAGTAACTCCTCAGCGTCCGGTCGCTCCATTGAGCTAGAGTCCGATCGTTAATACCGAACATGTCCGGTCACCATACCGGACATGTCCGGTCACTCTGTGACTAGCGCGACTAACTCCTTTTCAACTCTATCTTCTTTACCCTTGCTCATATGTGCCAACCACCAAGTGTATCACCTTGTGCACATGTGTTAGCATATTTTCACAAACATTTTCAAGGGTGTTAGCACTCCACTAGATTCTAAATGAATATGTAATGAGTTAGAGCATCTAGTGGCACTTTGATAACCACATTTCGATATGAGTTTCACCCCTCTTAATAGTACGGCTATCGAACCTAAATGTGATCATACTCGCTAAGTGTCTTGATCACCAAAACAAAATGGCTCCTACCACTTATACCTTTGCCTTGAGCCTTTTGTTTTTCTTTATCCTTTTCTAAGTCTAAGCAATTGATCATCACCATGCCATCACCATCATTATATCATGATCTTTATTTGCTTCATTACTTGGAGTAGTACTACCTATCTCATAATCACTTTGATAAATTAGGTTAGTACTTAGGGTTTCATCAATTCATCAAAACCAAACTAAAGCTTTCACAGGCGCGGCACTGCCGCACTCCCCAAAACAGTAGGAGTTAGCTATAATCTATATGACTCTCTCTATTAGATATGGACACATGTCACCTATATACCATGACTAGAAACAAATAATTAGTATAGACCATGATCATGATACATAAGTTGTCTTTTATAAATCATTTTCATGCACAATATAAAAATTTTCAACTCTTTTGCCTAGATACTAGTTTATCAAAAAGAGACATGCTAAAATTCAAACCACATTATGAGAATCAAGTATATTTAACTCACTACGTAAAGCACAAAACCTTGACTCCTTGAGGGGCTTTGTGAAGATATCAGCTAGTTGCTTTTTGGTGCTCACATGGCGAATTTCGATATCTCCTTTGGTTTCGTGATCTCTCATGAAATGATGATGGATGTCTATGTGCTTGGTTCTAGAGTGACTTACGGGATTATTTGCAAGCTTAATGACACTCTTTAGGGTTAGCTTGAAATCTAGCACACATACACACACTAAGCATAATATCACGCCTAGATGCGCACAAATCTAGTAGAGAGCCGATCATGGAACGATATACCTTGGTATCCATGGCTTTCCCTTCAATATTGAGACCAAGATGTCCATTAGTTGGCATGGGAGTTTTGATAGACTTGGCATTCACCATGTCAAACTTCTTGAGCATATCATGGGTGTACTTCGTTTAGCTAATGAAAGTTCCATCCTTCACTTGCTTGATTTGAAATCCAAGAAAGAACTTCAATTCACTCATCATGGACATCTCAAATCTTTTGGTCATGATCCTACTAAATTCCTTACAAAAAAATGATTAGTACTACCAAATATTATGTCATCGACATATATTTAGCACACAAATATATCTTTCCCAACTTTGTGAGTGAAAAGGGTAGGGTCAGCTTTGCCTATTTCAAAACATTGTTTAAGTAAGAATTCCTTAAGGCATTCATACCATACTCTTGATGCTTGCTGAAGCCCATAGAGAGTCTTTTGAAGTTTGTAGACATGGTTGGGGAACTTAGGATCTTCAAAACCCAGTGGTTGCTCAACATAGACAAGTTCTTAAATAGGGCCGTTGAGGAATGCACTCTTCACATCCATTTAATATAGCTTGAAATTATGATGAGCGGTATAGGCTAGAAGCATTTGGATTGCTTCAAGTATTACCACCGGTGCATATGTTTCCTCAAAGTTCAAGCCCTCTACTTGAGTGAAATCTTGAGCAACCAGTCTTGCCTTGTTTCTTGTCACCACACCATTCTCATCTTGCTTATTGTGGAAGACCCGATTGGTGCCAATAATATTGGTGTTGGGTCTCTCCACCAAGGTCCACACTTGGTTTCTTTCGAAGTTATTGAGCTCTTCTTGCATGGCCATCACCCAATCTAGATCTCCAAGTGCTTGCTCAACCTTAAGAGGTTCTAAAGAGGAAACAAACGAGTAATATTGGCAAAAGTTTGCTAAATGTGAATGAGTTGTTCCCTCTTTCAAAGACTCCTAAAGATGTTGTCAATGGGATGATCCCATTGTATTGTTTGCCTTAGCCTTGGATAATCAATGGCCTCTTGTCCATCTTCTCCATCTTCATTATCTTCTTGCTCAAATATTGGTTATAGGTTCTATCCTTGAATTGGAGTTGGACTTGCTGCTGCTGTCAGAGGGAGAGCGGCACTACTGCTCTTATGTGTGACACTACCGCTCTGTTGATTTGTAGTAGGGGTCGGCTCCCCCTCAGCATCAGGTACGTCAGCGGAACTTTGTTCATCAGCAGCTTGAGGAACCACCACTTTAGTGACTTTATCTTCTTATGGTCTAATATCACCAATAGTCAATTGCTTGATTATTTCACATGGTGGATCCTCCTTTCCTATAACACTTAAATCAATTTGCTCTATTTGAGAGCCATTAGATTCATCAAATGTTACATCTACCGTTATTTCAACTCTCCTAGAGGTTTTGTTGAAAACACGATTGGCATGTTCATTTGATCCATAACCAAGAAGAAAACCTTCATCAACCTTAGGTGCAAACTTAGAGGTTTTGGGTTTCTTATTAAGTATGAAACACTTGCACCCAAACACTCTAAAGTAGGACACTTTTGGTTTGTTACCGGTTAGAAGCTCATATGAAGTTTTCTTCAACTTCTTGTGTAGGTAGAATCGGTTGATGGCATGGCAAGCGGTGTTGACGGCTTCGCACCAAAAGAGATCCGGTGTCTTGTACTTATCTAGCATTGTCCTTGCCATGTCAATTAGTATATGATTCTTTCTCTCTACTACACCATTTTGTTGAGGGGTGTATGGAGTTGAAAACTCATGCTTGATGCCCTCTTCATTAAGAAACTCCTCAACTTGGGTGTTCTTGAATTTGGTCCCATTGTCGCTTCTCATTTTCTTGATGGGGAGACTGAACTCCTTTTGAGCTCTTATAACAAAAGTCTTCACTTTGTCTCTAACTTGACACTTATCAAACAAGAAAAATACCCAAGTAAAATGGGAATAATCATCAACAATAACAAGACCATATTTGTTACCCCCGATACTTAGGTAGGCAACCGGTCCAAAGAGATCCATGTGTATGAGCTCTAGTAGTTGTATCGTGGTCATGATGCTCTTTGGTGGGTGAGGTACGCTAACTTGCTTTCCAGCTTGACAAGCACTATATATCATATCTTTCTCAAAGTGAATATTTGTTAGCCCAAGGATGTGTTCATCTTTTAGAAGTTTGGCCAAGTTCCTCATCCCAATATGAGCTAGTCGACGATGCCAAAGCTAACCCATGCTAGATTTTACCACTAAACAAGTCTCAAGCTTAGCTTTACTTTTGTTGAAATTAACTAAGTAAAGCTTGTTCTTTAATTGACCCATAAAGACAATAGAGTAATCCTCCCTTATAAAGACTTCCACACCCTTATCCGAAAAGAGACAATTGTAGCCCATCTCACACAATTGAGAAACGGATAATAAATTGTAACTCAATGAATTAACATGTAATACATTTGTAATTGAATGCTCAAGGGGTATAGCAACTTTACCGAGACTAATCACATCCCCCTTTGAATTGTCTCCAAAGACAATATTTTTATTTGAGTGCATCATCGGGGAATATGATGAGAACATACTCCTTTCTCCGGTCATATGATTTGTACATCCACTATCAAGCATCCAACTTGATCCACCGAAGGAGTATGCCTGCAAAACTAATTTAGTTGCTTGATTTAGGTCCCCAATTTGACTTGGGGCCTTACATGTTAGTCACAAGAAATTTAGAAACCCAAATAGAAGTATTCCTACATGTGCTGGTTTCCTTTTCAACATATTTGGCAACCAATTTTTTACTGTTGTTGTTCCTTAAAATAAAACACGAAGTCAAGCTTTGTCGAGGTGGTTGAAATTTTGGTTGATAGGCATACTTGTTCATAGTACCCCACACTAATTCCTTTGGCTTCTGCTGATCCTATTTCTGCTAGAACACCTTCTGCTTGGGCTTAGTTTGATTAGGGGCATAATTAGTAGCCTTTCCATTTTTACGGGGAGTGGCACAGCTGGCCTTCACTGCGGCACTACCGCAGTGCGGCACTGCCGCTCTAGACCGCGACACTGGCGCTGTCTGTGTAGGCTGATCTGTACCAACTCTTTCCTTCCTCTCAAACTTGACACACTCATAGTCATTTATGATCTTTCTTTCATTTGTCTTGGCTCCTACAGTGTGCCTAAGCCTATGCTTAATTGAGGGGTGTCTCCCTTGCTTGAATTGAGGCACTTTTGGATAATTTGCCTTCTTGTCACTTACTTGAGCCTTACCACTCAAGCAGCCCTTGCTAATTATCTCAATGAGTCTAGCAATTTCTTTTCTCATTGCCTCCATATTTGCAAGGTTAGTGGAATAAGCATTCAAATCAATATTATAACATTTTCCATAACCTTGACTAGTGGAGGTAGTAGAGGCATCCTTTGCCTTAGAGGGATGTGAGTTGCTATCCCAAAGAATGTTATATTGCAGCTCAAGTTCTTTGTGTTTTTCATCTAAGTCACAATATCTTTTCTTGAGATCAATATTTTCTTTCCTTGTGATAGCATGGTCCCCTTGTTCTTTGGCCAAGGTCTTGTGCAAGAATTCCACCTCACTTCTCTCTAATGCAAGAGCTTCTTTGCTAGTAATGTAGAGATCATCTTATTGGATAAGAGTCTCTTCTCTAGATTCTAGCTTGGCTTGGACACTCTAAATCCTCTATTAGTTTGGTGATGAATAATTTAGTCTTTCTATCCAAATTTTTAGTTATCGTGTTTATTTCTTCATCATTAGAGCTATCACTAATATCATTACTAGAGATATCACTAGGAGGTGGAGGTGGAGGAGCTTTGGCCTTGGATTTAGATTTTACCTTCTTACCCTTTGCCATAAGACAAATATGAGGGGAGTAGTAGTCATCATCGGACATGTTGGTGAAGAGTCTTGGTGAAGAAGATGGTTCATGGATAGCAATGGTCGCAACTTTCTCATCTTCTTCACTTGAGCTTTCTTTAGTTGAGTCCCATTCATGCCCAATGTGAGCCTCTCACATGTACTTCTTGATCTTTTTACGGTCGGCCTTCTCCTCTTTCTTTTCCTTCTTGTATTTGTTATCCTTGATCTCATATGGACACTTGGCAATGAAGTGATCAGTGCTTCCACAATTGTAGCATGTCCTCTTTTTCTTGTTTGGGAAGCTTCTCTTCACTACCTTGTAGCCTTGCTTCTTTAGCCCCTTGTGATACCTCCTCATAAAGAGAGCAACATCATCCACTTTCTCGTATTGGTCATCATCATGTTCACTCTCACTAGAGGATGATGTAGTATCTACTCTTTCTTGAACTTGCTTGCTTGCTTTGGGTTTGCTAGTTGAAGCTTGCTTGTTGATCTTGGACTTGCTAGTAGAGCCTTGCTTGCTTGATTTGTTGGCCTTGAGAGCTACATCCTTATTGATCTTGATGCCTTCTAGCTTTGCTTGCAATTCTCTAAGCTTCTTTCTCTCATTTGCTTCTTCTCTTTGCATATCAAAGGTCAAGATCCTCCCAAGTACATTATTTGGTGTGAAGTACTCAAACTTCTTCTTGTCTCTGATTAGAGTGACTACGGTCTCATTTCTAAGTGAATAAGCTTCCAACATAATCTTGACAACTTTATGATCATCTAGCTCATCACAACGATAGCCTCTAATCTTACCCACCATTGTCATCAACCTATCAAATATCTCTTGTGGCCAGTCTCCATCCAAGATAACAAATCGGTTGATCTTAGACATCAACAAATCAATTCTTGCCTTTCTCACTTTGTCAACTCCTTCATGTGCAAGATGCAAAGTATCCCAAATTTGTTTGGCAACATCTACACCAATCACTATATTGTACTCATCACCATCGAAGGAACTAAGTAGCACACTAGTAGCTTGACCGTTGAGGTGGATGATTCTCATTTCTTCCATGGTTGGATTCTTGGGATCAACAGGTGGTTTAAATCCATTACAAACAACCTCCCAAATTCTAGGATGAAGACCTATAAGATAGGCTCTCATCAAATGCTTCCATTTGGTAAAGTTAGTCCATTCAAAATAAGGTAACTTGCCCGTGGGCACATTGATGAAATACTTGCGATCATGGTTAGTCGTAGACATAAAAGAATAGTTAAAGGATACGGCGGTATATTTATTGTCGTCATTCTTTTTGCCCTTTCCTTTCTTATCCTTCTTGCTATGTACTTGGTAGGACTCATCATCATCACCATCTTTGAAGCTACTAGATAGCTCACTTGAAGATGCATTGGAGGCTTTTGCTTCTTGTTCCTTTTTCTTTCTTGCTTCTCTTCTTTTTCTTCTAGCTTCTCTCTTGAGTCTTATTTCTTCTTTTCTTACTTTCTTCTCTTCTAACCGTTGTTGCTCCTTCTTCTTCTTCTTCTCTCTTGCTTCTCTTTTAGCTTTTTAGCTGCTCTTTTTTCTTCTTTCTTCTTCATTTTGAGCTTTTTTGGCATCGGTTGCCTCCAGCCACAGGAGCGTGGAGTTGCTCGTTGTAGAGGCGCTAAGCTCACCGTTGTCGGTATCATGCAGCCCAACATCCTCTAGATCGACGTTGATGGGCTTCACGACATCAGATCCTCCCTTGGGCTCCATACCTCATGCAGTGAAGCGCACACGAGGTAACCCGCTTTGATACCACTTGTAGGATCTCTGGTACGCTTAGAGGGGGGTGAATAGGCATGTAAAAATTTAACTTAAACCAAAATCAAATTCACCCACGACACTGCCGCTCTATGAGCGCGGAACTATCGCACCTGCAGGAGAGATTAGTTCATAGTTCAAAATCTACCCAACAAAATTTAGATAGGGTAAATTTCTTAGCTTTCTATAGGGTGGTAGATCATAGATTGACAGCTGAAAGTGGTGGAAACACCACACTCAAGTAGTTCGGCCTCATTTCTAGAAATCACCTCAACAACAACAAGAACACAAGTGAAGTAACACAAGCACAAGATGACACAAGGATTTATCCCATGGTTCAGCTCGCCACCAAGGCTTGTCTATGTCCACGTTGTTGAGGTATACCACTAAGGCTTAGGGATTTGCAACTAAAAGCTCTAGTTTGGTTTTGGTGAATTGATGAAATTCTAAGTGCTAACCTAGTTTATCAAAGTGTTCATAAGATAGGTAGCTTATTCCAAGTGGTGAAGCAAATGAAGATCATAACATGATAACGGTGATGCCATGGTGATGATCAAGTGCTTGGACTTAAAAAGAAGAAAGAGAAAAACAAAAGGCTCAAGGTAAAGGTATAAGTGGTAGGAGCCATTTTATTTTGGTGATCAAGACACTTAGCGAGTGTGATCATATTTAGGTTCGATAGCCATACTATTAAGAGGGGTAAAACTCATATCAAAATACGGTTATCAAAGTGCCACTAGATGCTCTAACTCATTGCATATGCATTTAGGATTTAGTGGAATGCTAACACCCTTGAAAATGTTTGTGAAAACATGCTAACACACATGTGCACAAGGTGATACACTTGGTGGTTGGCACATTTAAGCAAGGGTAAGAAACGTCACCAGCGGAGTGTCCATCCGTAGAGTGCGGATAGTTCGACGATGCCACCGGCGCCCTATACAGAAAAAATAGGATTTCACAGAGTACACCAGACGCTGGCCTCAACTAGACCGGTGCGTCCGGTCAATGGAAGCAGTGAAGATGCAGGCGTCGGTCTTTGACCAGACGCTGATGGGGTGCGTCCGGTCCTGCTAATGTGGAAGCGCACAGAGGAGATAGTGAATGACCGAACATTGGGTGAGTCCGGTCGGGCATGATCCAACATGTCCGATCACGAGTGGAACCTTACTAGAAATGACCGGATGCTGGGGTCCTACGTTCGGTCACTTTGAGCAGCGCGTCCGGTCACTACTTAAATGTATTGATGACCGTTGAGATCGGACAATTAGCGTTTGAAGTCGATGACATGTGGCAAGCATTGGGCTACCAGACGTTGGGGTCCTGCGTCCGGTCGATCTGACCAGAGCGTTCGGTCACCCGAGCAGTGCCTAGTGAAGGGGTACAACGGTTCTATTTTGTGTGGGCTTCTATTTAATCTCTATGGTTAGCTCAAGCTCACTCTCTTGGCCATTTGCATTGACATAGCAACCTAGTGAGCTTAGCCAAAGCCCTCCTACTCATCTCCATTATAGATTCAACATATTTGTGAGATTGGGAGTGAATCTAAGTGCATTGCTTGAGTGTTTACATCTAGAGGCACTTGGTGTTCGTGTTTCACTGTGAGATTCGCTTGTTACTCTTGGTGGTTGCCGCCACCTAGATGGCTTGGAGCAGCGAGGATCGTCGAGCGGAGGTTGGTGATTGTCTCCGGCTCTGATCATGGTGATTATGAGGGGTTCTTGACCTTTTCCCAGCGGAGAGCCAAAAGGTACTCTAGTGAATTGCTCATGGCTTATGTGATCCTCATCTTGTGTTAGTTGTGTGGCACCCTATTGAGGGTTTGGCGTGTGATGCCAATTAGCGCGTTAACCTCCAAGTGAGTGAATCACCACAACGAGGACTAGCTTGTCGGCAAGCAAGTGAACCTCGGTAAAAAATCATTGTGTCATCATTTGATTCGGAGGTGATTGGTCTTCATTGGTATTTATCCTTGTGATTGATTGGTTCACTCCTTGACAAGGCGGTATAACTATCTTGCTCTATCTCTTTATAATACCGCAAACTAGTTGTCAAGCTCTTTAGTGTAGCTAGTTGTGATAGCTTATTTGTTTGGTTAGTGTGGCTCTTTAGTTAGCATTTGAGAGCGCACTAACTTAGTATAGTAACATAGCTATTGTGTGGATAGAAACTATATAAACTAAAGTTGTGGTAGGTGGCTTGCAATTTTAGTAGACTAGCGCAACACTTGCTTCACCTTATAATTGTCCAACCGGTTTGCTAAGTGTTGTTGTAGAAATTTTTAATAGACTATTCACCACCCCCTCTAGCCATTAGGACCTTTCAGCAACCCTATCTCGTTCTCAAGTCAAGAGAGTGAACTCTTAAGATGAGAGGTGATTTTACTCACTACAAGAGGTGGTTACAAACCTCCTGGGGCTCCCACACAAGTTAGCAAGCTCCATGGGCAATGCTCTAGTCGGTTAGGAGCCAAGCTCCAAGAGTAACAAACACAACCGCCAGCTAAGACGTGAACCAATTGCTCTTTAGAGTTTAGGAATCAATAGAGATGCTCTCTTATCAAGTTTTGGACCCTTACCCCTCAAGGATTGATGGGGAAATCAATGAATTTGCTTGGGGGCTTGTGGTCAACAATGGAGTGAGAGAGAGAGAGAGAGCTCCTGCTCTATTTTGAGTGTGCTGAAGTGAGGAAGAAGGGAGCAGGTTGGTTCATTTTTCTGTCCTGTTGGGAAAGAAAGGGAAAGGTATATATACCCCCCAAGACCCAATAGTCACTTAAATCGCAGATAGCCGTTGGGGAGAAAAAGAAAAGGTATATATACCCCCAGCCCCCAATGGACATTTCACCCTAGAGGTCAGGCAAGACGAGGTCCACGGCCTTAAGATCGGGCGAGACGAGGTCGCCACCAAAGGGTCGGGCGAGACGAAGTCCTTGACCAAAGGGTCCGTTGAGCCAGAGCCTGCGACCTTGGGGTCGGGCGAGATAGAGCACGCGACTAAAGGGTTGGGTGAACTGGAGCCCGCCACCTTGGGGTCAGGAGAGACGGAGCTCATGACCAAAGGGTCGGGCGAGACGGAGCCCATGACCTTGGGGTCGGGCGAGATGGAGCCCACGACCAAAGGGTCGGGTGAACCAGAGCCTGCACCCAAGGGGTCGGGAGAACCGGAGCCTACAACCCAAGGGGCTGGGCGAGTTGAAGCTCGCACCCAAGGGGTCGGGTGAGTCAGAGCTCGCACCCCACAAGACAGTAAGGATAATAGTGAAGTGTAGACTGTCTTGGCTGTGAATATAAGGATGCATGTTGAAAGGGGACCGTGACGCCTAAGAGGAGGGTGAATTGGGCAACTTAAAAGTCTAACTCTAAACGTTGGCCTCTTTTTTATTCTTAGCAAAACCTATGCAAAAAATAAAATTATCTAAATGTGTAACTACGGTTTTGCTAGTGTGTTGCTATCTCTGCCGCAAAAGAAGTTATACAAACAATGTAAATACGGAAGCTAAAGAGTAAGGTAGAGATATGCAAACTTCCATCGACGACTCTGGTATTTTTACCGAGGTATCGAGAAGCGCGCAAGCTTCTCCCTAGTCCTTATTAGAGTCCCTCGCAAGGAATCCCTCGCAAGGGCTAAGCTCTGAGTTGGGTAACTCCGTGGATAGCCCCGGGCCTTCCCCACACGTAAGTGGGTCTCTGGTGTGTCTTCTGGCAAGCCTCTCCCAGACCGCTCCCCGTCGTCTTTACTATCAAGCTTCTGGCCGAACTACCGCGGGCCTTGTTCCCTCCGGTACACGGTGGAGGCCACACCACAAACACGGTTGGTGTGATCTCACAAGATTACAAGCTCCTCCGATGTACAACAATGGTGCGCACAAGCACCGAGTGATAAGAGGTATGCAAACCTCACTAAACACTAGGCCTAAACCTAGAGCAAGCGCATAAACGATGGTCTAATCAACCTAAGCACTTCGCAAAGCACCTACGCTAATCACCTAATGAATCACTAAGCACTATGCAAGTGGAGATCACTAAAATGGTGTATCAACACCCTTGGTATGTTTCCTTAGTTCCACACTTCTCAAATGGCCGGTTGGGGGGTCTATTTATAAGCCCTACTGAGAAAGTAGCTGTTGGGGACGAAACCCAGTTTTCTGCTACTGACCGGACGCTAATCATGTCCTGACCGAACACGTCCGGTCGTCCTGACCGTTGGAGCGCGCACGTTGATCGGACTCGGCTTAGAGTCCGGTCATCATCGACCGGATGCGTTCGGTCACGTTGGCGCCGCTCTAGAACCTCTCTGGACTCGATCGGACGCTGCACTTTGTGCGTCCGGTTGTCTAGTCTACTACGTCCGGTCACACTAAAAATACTGCCGTGACGATGAATAGTGTCACCGGTGCGTCCGGTCACTACTTCGCTCAGCGTCCGGTCACAGCTGTCAACGCCTGTTGTTGCCTGGCACTTGATCGGAGCGTTCGGTCACTCATAGGGCCGCGGCCGATCACCTTTGTTGGGCTTGTTTCTTCGCGATCTTGCATCCGGCTTGGTTCCCATCTTCGTGCTTGGACTTTGTTTGACCTTGTATGTCTTCTATGCATCTTCACATGTCTTTCTTGAGGTGTTGATCATTGGATCATCACGTCGCATTCGTCCAAGTCACGTTTTGTATCCTATTGAACTATAAAACAATTACTTACAAATTCATTAGTCCAATTTAGTTGTGTTGGTCATCAAACACCAAAATCCAAAGTAAATAGGCCTAGGGTCCATTTTTCTTACACATGTGGTTGTTTGAGCACTTAGTAGCACAGATGAGCTTAAACATTGTGCCCCCTTTATAGTACAACTTTTTCTATACTCAAATTCAATATATAAAAGAATTTAAACCTCATTTGAGTTTGAAGCCATCTATATTTGTAGTTGGGGGCTCCTCCGTTTCATATAGCATCCTCGAATATAAATTCCCTGCTTGTCATCTCGATAAATCTCATTAGTTCTTTAATTGTGATGTCATTATCACCAAAACCCACAATTAAGGTTTGATTGCACTTTCAATATCCAAGACGGATGTACATACATTGTATTCAGGGTTACTCGTTGTGTATCCATTATTTTGGCATAGGATTATGTATACACAATATAGATACTATGTACATGTCGTACTAGAAACAGAAAATAATAACACAAAATGATAGGTTATTCAAACATTCAATCCAAAATAAAAACTACCTCATCCTAGCTTGTTCTCTCCCTCCCAACATCAATACTAGTGTGTGCTATATATGTGATGCTGCAATCAATTATACATGCAAATGACTAGAATTTTAGGCTATCAAAATGTTTTTCGTTTACCCTTTGAAATTTAGAATACACTGTCTACGCAGATCCTGAGCCCCCCACCCCAATGTGTGACTTCTTCTGTGTGCGAAAATGCGCACACGTACGCACCGTCGCATGTGTAAAAGCATGAAATGCAATTAATTGACACTTTATTTGCATACACATCAGCTAGAGTTCTTACTGGTTGTTGAGACGTGGAGTGTACGATATTTCCAAAACATGATGTATTCGTGATGTGGCGCGGTTTGAAAGTTGACGAGAGAGGACATTTGCAGCGCAGTGCAGCTGCTATGTCAAAGGCAGACGAGTCATCATCATCAAAAAGGCTGCCTGCATATTTTTCATTCTTCTCCTCCTTCGTCCAAAGGAAATAGGCATGCATATGCATTATTGTTCATGCAATGGACACGGCAAATATAATCATATTATATATTGGTCGGTCGCGGTCGTCGATGGGATCGTAGTCTTTGCATGCGCATTAACGCATGCACGAAGGAAACATTATTCCAACAACTATACGGTCGAAACCATGAAATGATTAAGCTGCCTCTAATCCCATTTTATGTACGCTATATATCGTGTAACATATATGTCCACCGAAATAATCTATACGGAGTAGTACGTACTAAACACAACTACACAAGCAAAAGTAGACCCACCTAGGCAAGGATCGATGCACGTAGCTATATATATATATATATATATATATATATATATATATATATATATATATATATATATATATATATATATATATATATATTTGTTTAGTTCGTGAATTTTGAGAATTTGACCACTGTAGCACTTTCGTTTTTATTTGGCAATTAGTGTTCAATCATGGACTAATTAGGCTCAAAACATTCGTCTCGTAATTTCCAACCAAACTATGCAATTAATTTTTTTCGTCTATATTTAATACTCCATGCACATATCATAAGATTCGATGTGATGACTACTGTAATACTTTTTGAGAACTAAACAAACACTGGGCATCGTCTCAGCATGGTCGATCTTATCATAATATGGCCGACGAGCGAGCTATAGCTAGAAGAGGCGTGCGTGAAAAGTGATTCCATGTCACATGCAAGGTAACACGTGACACGAAGTTACACGATGGGAGTCATTTTCCCCTCCGACGCAAGGGCCGGGCATCTTTCATCGCCATCCTATCGATCCATGTACAAGAAAAGGCAGGACATCACCGTACCTCTTTTTTCTTCGTAGCTACGAGAAACAAATTTGCGTCAAAAAGGGCTAAAATTTATTCGATGCTTTCCCGGCTCGGGCACGACATTCCCAATTTAGCAAGTTGGTCTTTTGTCCGAACATTAATTAGTGGCTGACATGTTGGCTCCACGCGGTGCAGGGGCCCTCCTGTCAGTGACTGATAGCCCCGGACCTGATCTGGTGGTCTCCGTGTCAGCGGGGGCTTTTGTAGCGCGAGAAAAATTATTTTAGGGGACAACAAGGCGAGGGCTCATACGTGTTTCACAAGGTATTCCGTGGCAGATCACACAGACTAGGCGGCTAGCTGATGCCGTGTGAGGGTTGTCGGTTGAGAATTGAGATGCACAGCCTTTGCGGGCCGGGGTGGCAGTGGGGTACACGTACTGGAGCAGTCCGGTCAGGTTAAAAGCTTGGTGCACGTGGACAGTGCACCACAAACGGTCATCATATGTAGTCTAGTAGACTCGCGTGGCGGAGCCACCGTCCGGCCACCCCGAGCGGTCAGCCGGGCTTGTCATTGAAGTTTAAAAGAAAATTTTCTTTATATCAAAAAAGAATTCTGTAAATTTGTAGCTAAATATTTTTGAATAATGATATCGTCCCAAGCTGCTAATAAAAGCTTCACTGCTGCTGAAAGAGTTAACAGAGACGATAAAAATGGTTAACAGAGGCGGATAGTTGCGCCCCAATAGCCACACCTCTATAATAATGTAGTCTAGTATGCATAATAATTTGGGTAGACTCCGTGGCAGAGCCACCGGTCAGGCTCGTCACTGAAGTTTAAAAGAAAATTTTCTTTATATGAAATAAGAACTCTATAATTTTCTAGCTAAATATTTTAAATAATAATGAGATCGCTCGGGCTCCTAAAAGCTTCACTGCTACTACCGAAAGAGTTAACAGAGATGGTAAAAAATGGTTAATGGAGACAAACAGGCCACAACCACGCCTCTACAAAGCGGAATTTATTGAGGCGCTTCTATTAATAAATTAAAAAAAATAAATCATTTATATAGTGGTGCTTCTGGCTCGCTAGTGGGTAGACTATTCTCGTGACTTTACCACTGTTTGTAATTATGGTTTGTGCTTCTCTTAATCTATCTAATGAGTAGCTGCTATGTCCACAAAAGTACCGCAACAGACATTTTGCTTGCTGGCTGTTAATAAACTATTTAATTTACGAGTACTTTTTTTTGTGCACGACAACTTGCTATTCTCTGCTATAATTAATAATACTAGTAGGTACCAAACTAGCTACCAATGCAATAGATGTTTTACGGTACCCTAGCGCATAGTTTTACCAAGAAAGCTACGTATATATAATATAATAATATGCCGACGAAGTAGCTGATGGAAGAGAGATTCAATTCCAAGGCGTCAAGCATTTATTCACCAACTCCAGCGTCGGTCGCTCGGTGCACCATCCACTTTATTCAGGAGTGCACGTAGCAGTTGCTAGCTATTAATATTGGTGTCGCACGTCACGGCCGGCCCCCACTACAAGCTACGAGGTTCCCGGAATGACACGTGTGCGCTGGGTCAGCACGTACGTACTATACGGCGTGCCACTTGGGAGGGTCGCCCGCCACCACCAGATGGGAAGCAGTCACGGCGCACCGCCCCGGGCCAGGCCCGACACGAACCGCGACCGGACCGGCTCCCGAGACGAGCACGAGCCTCACCCTGCCGCCCGCCCGATGCGTGGCCCGCCGGCCAATCTGCCTTGTCCTCGAAGCTTCCGTCCACCCCACGCAACGCGCAGGAGGCAGCGGCGCGGCCGTGGCGGGCACGCCTGGGCCTGGCGCGCGCGGATCCGCTGGGCCGCGCGGAACAGCGGCCGGGGGAATGCTGCTGGGGTTGCTGCGTGCGTGTACTGCCTACTGCGTGGGATGGGAACGGGACCACTGCAGGCTGCAGAGGAGCAGGATGCATGCACGCGCGAACGTACGTGTGGGAACCGGAAATGGCGCGCATGCATGCTGATGCATGCACGGCCGTCCTCGACGCATGGAGCCATATCCAAGGCTGCCTACCAGCCTCTACCGCTCCATCATTTCGGCAGCCGACGACGACGACACAGTATGACAGTATATATGCATGTATAATTGCATCCAGCAGCGTATACTGCAGTCTGCGATGACCTTATCGACCAGGACACTGCTTTTGATCGAGGAGACCTAGAGACGACGTGTGGCGATAGCTGGAAGGCCGCATCCAGCGTGCGATGATCTTATCGACCAGGATGCTGCTTTTGATCGAGGAGACCTAGACGGCGTGTGGCATGTAGCTGCAAGGCTGGCTAGGGGACTTGCCATCATCGATGATGCATGATATCTAATTAAGATGAGTGACGTGACGTCCCTGCTTAGCTGTGAGAGTTCAGATCTCCTGCGGATCCAGGTTTTCAGATCTACGATCAATCAGCTATGTAGCCCTTATATAGTACTCGTACTATTATTGATATAGTATGACCTTCAAACAGTACCTATATATAACAAACAAACGTCCATCTGTACGTATCAGCATTGCAACGATGCCGATCGACGTCGTATAGGCTTTAATTTTTCTGCGATTCGATCAATACTTTGCTTTCTCGTGCTACCTTTTCTATGGTTACAGTAGTGCTGGCTCTTTGTCTCTTATTACACAAATCTTATCAACATGTGCGTCGCGTGCATTTAACTTAGGTGTTTTCTGCGTAACAATTCAACGAAATGAAAATTCACATCACACACATGTACACAGGAGTAAGTGGTATGTCTTCCTTTTCTTTCTGAATTGTTCATATCATTATCATCCACGGCTTTTATGTGGTGGTCTGATACGCCAGGTGAGGTTGTGGATCTAACAAATACTCTTGGTGCGTGCAAAGCTCTAGAGAATTGTACTTCTCATCATCGTCTAAAATGTACTCCTTGAGTCCACAAAAGAATACAATTATGACATTTGTGCCGGTCAAATTAGTTGAAGTTTGACCGAGTTTATAATGAATAGTATTTTTAATATTTATGTCTTCGATAAAATTTACTGTGATAATATATTCTTATAATTAATCTTCAACTTGACACGATTTGATTTGCAATTATTATTGTTAGAATATATATGATTTTAAGGCCCTTTCGGGTGCAAGAAATTATTTTATTTCATATGTTTTTCTTATGAAAATAAACTAATTAATGTGAAATTTACATACGGTTCCTATAAAATTCATGTGTTCCAAATGAGCCCTAAATATTGAAAGTAGGTCGTATTTCCTATAATATATATGGTACGTAACATCAACCATATGTATTGTGGATTTATGTTTTTTCTAAGATATAGTAAAATGCAAACACTATTCACCCATATGAACACACGAACAAACTATACCTCTATGCAATCAGCACCTCTTAAATATTGGAATAAATCTGGAGAAATATAATTAAGTACCCTCGTCGAGTCCAGGATTTAAACCTGGTGAGCAGATTCCACCGTAAAGAATCTCAACCAACTGAGCTATATGTTCACTTCACAATGTTGTGAATCTATGTAGCTTTTCATATGTGATAGTTCAAGTTAATTTTCTTGATTGGATAGAATCCCAAAATCTATACATTTGGCAATCAGTGGTAATATCTACATATGTATTAAATGTAGCAACAGTGGAGCACATGGGGCGACAGGCCTATTGGCTATCCGGCTGTCGCCTGATTGCCGACAGGGCTCCTATCGGCGCCGATAGGCCCTTCGAGCAACTGACAGCTGCCACGTTGGTGCTATGTAGGCCTATCGGCTATCCGGCTGCCGCCTGATTGCCGACAGGGCTCCTATCAGCGCCGATAGGCCCTTCGAGCAACTGACGGCTGCGACGTTGGTGCTATGTAGGCCTATCGGCCGCTGTGTGGCCGATAGGTGCCCTATCGCCTGTTGGAAGGCTGACGGGATACTATATCTATAATTATTCTAGATTCACAATTAATCATTAAAAACTTTATTTAAAAATTTTCATCTATCACTCAATATTTTTCATTTTGGACGTCGCACACAATCTCTTTGACCATTAATAATTATTTATACTTGTAATATTCTATATAGAAACATGATATAATTGCCCATAGGCCCTTGTATTTGTTATTGAGATCTAATAATGCAAGATTAAAAGTTTTTTCCCACATGCTACCCGATTTATATTTAGAAGATAGATCTACGGCTACTACTGGTGGAGATAGATTAGCAAATGGGAAATGAAATAAACGACGACAAGGTAGCCAATCCATGTCATGATTGTTTAACTTAAGGAAATCGATCAAGTGTTAATTTAATATAAACAAAGGGCTGTGAAAGGGACAGCTAGGTCTTCTAATAATTAAGACCGGCACTGATCGACATAAACTGAGACCGGTCAGCGAAAGCAGTGGCTGCTATAGAATACTCTGCATGTGGATATGTAAGACTTTCGCTGATTTCTGCAGCTTCGGATTCCCTTGGACTTGACATGTTATTACTACACCTTCCGAACTGAAAGTTTGAAATTTCGGACGTGTTTGGCAGTGTTTTAGATATTGGTAGAAACGTTTCGGGTCTAGAGATTTCCTTCGGAAATGTTTCTCTAGTGATTCAGAATTATTTCGCAAAAGTGTTTGGTTAGCTTGCTGGATTCTTAAAGCTAGGGGCCTGTTTCACTATGGATTTATAATAATCAAAGTGTTTGGGTCAATGGATTATGGTGATTGATTATGTTAGTTAAAGTGAGAAATTCCTATTTTATCCTTTATAGTTTGGCAAGTTGGACAATCGGTTGGAGATAAGTTGGACTTTCCGTCTTTCAGCAACCATGATCTCCTATAACCTGGTCCATCATATAATCAATCATGTTTAAATCAAAATCTAATTATGTAGTTTGATAATTATATTTGGAGGGGTATCAGAACAACTAGAATCAGGAGAAACCAGATTTTTGGTATTTTTCTGGACTAGTACAAAAACGACAATTAGTTCCAAGTGATTCTCCCTGAAACATTTCTCTCTTTGTAGCGTTGGGTGACCATTCTAGTATTCTACTGAGCATCTAAAATGTTTCTCGCTACCAAATGCACTCTCGGCTCGTTTGGTTCGGGGGTAACTGAGAGCAGGGAATGGGAGGGAACAAGAATTTAGAGATAAGAGTTTAGAAACCTTTTGTTTGTTTTGTGGGAGTGGGAGTTTTGATGGGAACAGAAATGAGATTTTAGAGGGGAATGGGAGTATAGAATATCGAATTTGGAGTTCGGACGAGGAAATTATGCTACCCGGATGATTTAGCCCTTGGAAATCAACTAAATCAGTTTTGGCAACCCAGACCAAGTTGGAATTGTATTTTGCATGGAATGCAAGGGATTTTGCCCCCTATGAAATAAGACCACCCCCTCTCTATATATAAGAGGATCACAATCAATTGAGGTATCCAATTGATCAAAAACAAAATCAATATGTTGTTTACCTTCTCCAAATCCTATCTATTCCAACCCTAGTATCTGTTGTTCGACAACTTCTTGATGGAGTTTGTGGATGTTCTACGTGGCCTTACCAACCCTGTAAAATCTTAGTTCGCCTTCAATCCCCGACGGGCTCACTCCTAGGAGGCATTCCAAGGTTTTTCTCCAAGGCAGATCGCCTAAGCCGGTTTTTCTTGACTCACCACGATTCGATTTTTGAGTGGTCCGAGTGATCCTCTTGCAATTTGGGTGTGCTAACTTTTTTGACGTGAAAACGATATTTGCGTCAACAATTTGTAATGGACGGAGTATATATGTGAACTCTACACATGTGATGTGTAGAGAATAACCAAGTTTGTTTGCCCATAAGTCATGCATGCTTTCACACTCGATATCTCCCTTCTACTTATATTACTACATGGACATATAATTCCGAGCAGCTCGTCAGAATCGACTGCCTGAAACTTCTCTGATGACGCATTCAACCATCGCCAAAAAGGAAACCAGAAGTGATGATGGCAGGTATAAATAAATAAGATATAGCACCTACGCATTCGATAAAAAGTCCAATATTTTGGCCTGAAAGGGAATTCTTTTCCGCGTCCATAAAATATAAAATAATTGTGTTTCATACTCATAGATGGCCAACGGGCCGGCACGGCACGGCCCCGTGCCAGCACGGCCCAATAGCCAACGGGCCGGCACGGCACGCCGTGCCTCCCGGGTCGTGCCTCACAGGGCCACGGGCCTAGCCTTCGGCCCAGGCACGGCCCTATGGGCCGATTTCCGTGCCGAGCCAGCCCAAGAAGCACGACCATTTTCACAGGCCGTGCCAGCCCGAGGCCCACTGAGCGGCCGCGTGGGGAGGCGAGGCGGAGGTGGCCGCCGAGGCTGGGAGCGGCGGAGCTCCGGATCTCGGGGGCAGGAGCTACGCAGGCGGCGCCCTCCCTCAAGCGATGGAGAGGAGGAGATGAAGAGGGGCCGAGGGGGTGAGCGAGATGGAGAGGAGAGAAAACAAGGAAGGGAGGGAGTCGCCGGATCTGCCCACCCGCGCGCCGCCGAGGGAGAGTGAGTGAGGGAGGGAGGCAAGGACGGGGAGGAGGCACCGCGCTAGTGTCGAGGCAAGGGTGGGGAGCCAGATCCGCGGTGGAGAAGACCCAGTGTGGCCAGATCCACGGTGGAGATCCAGCGCCGCCGCGGAGGCGAGGGATGGTGAGGAGGACGACGGATCTCGGGGCACCGGATCTACGTCGGGGCGGAGCTCGGGGCCGGCGCTAGGGTTCGGGGTGAGGCATGAGGGAGAGGCGGAGAGGGAGCGGCTTTGGGGTGTGGCGTGAGGGAGAGGCGGCGCTAGGGTTCGGGGTGAGGCGAGGGAGCGTCGCCGGCGCTAGGGTTCGGGGTGAGGCGTGAGGGAGAGGCGGAGAGGGAGCGGCTTCGGGGTGAGGCGTGAGGGTGAGGGTGAGGGAGAGGCGGAGAGGCCGAGAGGGAGTGGCGCCGCGCTAGGCCTTGGGGAGGTCGGGAGGGGAGGAGGAGTGAGGAGTAGCGGCCCGGCTGCTCTGTAGGAGGCCATGCCGTGCCGGCCCACGTGCCTGGGGTCAGGCCCAGGCACAGCCTGCTGCTCCGGGCTGGGCCAACCTGAGCCCGCTAGCCTCCGTGCCGGGTTGTGCTTGGGCCGGGCCAAAAAAACGGGCCTTGGGCCGGGCCGACGGGCTCGGGCTGCATGGCCAACTATATTCATACTGCAGGTTCCAAGACACTCCTCGTTAGCTAGCCCTGTGACCTGAACCATCCTATATACAGCAGTGGTCAGTGGAGTACGGCGGTATTATTGTTCACTCACAAAGTCACGTAATTTTCACATGACGAACACGAACACAAGAAAAATACGGAGCTCTCCAACCGTGCAGGGACAGTGGCGATAAATGCAGAGGAATAACAACTGAAAAGAAAGGACCTGACGCTGAAATGAAAGGGAAGTATCAGAAGCAGTTCTGGGTGCGACAGGGATAGGGGAACGAGCACCGCTTAACGGAGGTGCTGTTTAGATTCATGCTTTAAAGTTTTAGGGCGTCATGTTGGATATTACATGGGATATCGTATGATACTAATAAAAAATAAATTACAAAATCCCTCAGTAAACCGCGAGGCGAATTTATTAAATCTAATTAATCCACTATTAGCATATGTGTTACTGTAGCACTTTATTATCAAATCATGAGTTAATTAGACTTAAAAGATTCGTCTTGCAAAGTAGTCGCAATCTATGTAATTAGTTATTTTTAGTCTATATTTAATAGTCAATGCATATGTCAAACATTCGATGTGATATAATGTAAAGTTTTGGTGGAGGAACTAAACAAGGGCTGAACCAAGGAGTTGGTGCTGGGTGGTCCAGCTAGTGGTTGGGACCGCCAGCCCAGGATTTAATTTGATCCGATCATTGAGATGTATTATCCAGCTATTGTCCGTGGTTAGTAGATCGGTGGGGTTAATAATTTATATTTATATACCTAGCGCCCTGGAGACATCACAAATGAATTTTAGTGGATGACGTTGTTTGCTCTGGTGCATTTTTTAATAATGGAAAGAGTATCCGGCTTCACCTCAGTTGAAGAGGAACCAGACCAACTTATTACAACTTAACAACTCTAGGTAAACAAAGTTTTTATAAGAAAATCAACTCAAAACCCAATTCTAAATATAGAAGGCCATGCATTGAACGTAAAGAGTCTTATTGTTGCAGTCTCTAAAGTTTGACAAGCCTCCACCATGAGTGCTTGTTGACCCTCACAACATTGCATTACAATTCGGTCTAGAATCGAAGCCAATGGATTCCTTGATAACACATACAAAAGAATTGGATTGACAATTGTCAAAAACAACTTTGTTCCTTGTTATTCAGATTGACCATAAAATGGTGGCCGCACCAATCAGTAAGACTGATAGAAGATTCTTATTAGCTTTCCAAGAGTACCATACATTGATAAGTTTTGGACATTTCGAGGTGGATTCATTTCTAACGCCATATGGATTGCTCTCCACAAAAACATGACATGTGAGCATTCAAAGAAAAGATGAGTTTGCTTAAAAACAACGGGACCTATCTCCATTCCAATTCCTCTTTGCCAAGTTTTCTCAGTGAGTTTATGTAAACTCCAAATAAAACTATCATTACCCTGTTGCAGGTTAATATTAGCCATCCTTGCTACTAGGTGGTTCCATTCTAGTAGCTTGTTTCCCACTAATGCCCTTCTACCATCAACATTAAGTGGACCTGATTTAATAAATCTTCAAACTTTGCTTCTTTCCTACGAACAACGTTGAATAAAGTTGGGTATTGGGATTTGAGCGGTTGGTTCCCTAACCGGGTATCTTCCTAAAACTTGATCTAGTTACCCTCCTTTAACCTGAAAGTTCCCAAAAACTCATGAAAGTTTCTTTTACACTCATGAGACTCATCCAAAAATGAGTCTCCTGCTTTTTTCTCTACCTGTGACGAGTCTTATCTTTAATTTAATATATCGATAATGCTCCACCGTGGGCGTCCTTCCCGTGTCCGTCGGTCCAAACGCTCCTAGATGGGACTGCAGACCGGGCCACAGGCCTGCTCCTCTCACCACGACAAACACGGTTTACCCAAAAAAAGAAAAGAGAGCTACACTTTTCTCCGTTTCACATGGGTCGCCGCGGCATTCCCCACCTCTGACTGGCGCTGCTGCCCGACCGCCGTTTGCCCGTGGAGAGACAGACCGCAGCTGCCCGACCACCACTGCTGCCTCCACCACAGGGCTAGATGCCTGGTTGGCGGCTAGGAAGACCTCCGCCTCCAACACGCCACGGCCCAGCATACGCACCCGCGTCCACGTCCCGCTCACGGCCATCACTGGGAGCAACCTGCCTGCTCACCCTATCGTCAGGGCCATCGCCGTTGCCACTCCAGCCCCTCCGTCAGGGTGGCCTCCATCCGCTCCCTGTCCACCTCGCCGATCTACCGCAGTTCCCCACTAGGTAGGCCGTGGCCGCGCGATGAGTGCTTTGTTTCAGGCGTTTTAGACTTTTGTTTCAAGTGTTTCATCTGGATGTTGCAAAAGTAGATCTGGATGTTGCATATGTTTTCAAGTGTTTCTGGCGTTTTAGACTTTTGTTTTAAGTGTTTCATCTGGATGTTGCAAAAGTAGATCTTGATGTTGCATATGTTGTAATGACAAAATATGCATGTTGCAAGTCTATGTTTCAAGTGTTTCAGACGTATGTTGCAAATGTTTCATCTGGTTGTTTCAAAAGTAGATCTTGGTGTTGCACATGTTGCAAATGGCTATACACGCATTTTCAATCATATGTTTCAAGTGTTTCATTTGTCTTCAGACGTATGTTGTAAATGTTTCATCTGAATGTTTCAAAAGTATATCAGGTGTTGCACATGCTAGTAGGCTGTTGATGTGGTGAGATAGAATTCTAATGCAACAACTAATGGATTACAATGGCCATCAACATGTGTTCGAAGCTTGCCTTGCTCAAGTTGAAATATCTAAGTAGCGATGCTTGGTAAGTTCAATTCCTTTTTTTTGCGAGCATGGTCAAGTTTAATTCCATGGGAGAGACAACACAAAGTATCAAAACAAAATTAGCAAAATAGGAATAGAAAAAAAAATCTACCAGGGATGACGACGTGAAGAGAAAAGCTTAGTTGTGAGGTGGGCTACACGCCAAGAATATATAAAGCAAGATGAGACTTTTGGTTAGCTCGTGACCTTGACTATCTTTTATATAAACAAACAAAAAAACATACGGCGTACTAGTCTATTGGATGCAGATTTGATACGTCGCGCATGACGACTTGGAATTGCTACGCAGTAGTACTTGCTACCCCTACTAGTGGTGGCTGGACCGCTGTGGAGTGCCGTGAAAAAGGAGCGGTCGCTATGGCACGGTTAAAAGCAACCGAGAAAGTGACGGCCCTGTACCGGATAGAGATTAGCCATTGGGTTCACTGTATGATTTATCAACCTGTCCTTTTTTCTTATAGGATTTCTCAACCTTTCTTGCCAGCAGGAACCTGGGACTGGGAGTGCTAGCTTCAGGCTACAGTTTGTTTTTTTTTTTTTTTTTTTTTTGAGCAACCAGCTAGCTAGCCTAGAAATGGCAGTGAAACAATGCAAGTGTCCTGGGCCGTACATGGGCCAGCTCCACAGGCCTACGCGTTCATCTGATAATGGGCCGTGTAGAAAGCTCATCGAGTCATCTGTTATCACCACGCGTTTCGCAACAGAGGTAAGCCGATCAGTCAAGATCTGACTCTGATAAAAGTCTTTCCACCAATTCTTTTTTTTGGAGATTAATTATAATTATTTAATAATGCATACAACTCCACGTATAAACATCAAAGAGTTTCTTCTGTGATAAAAGTTGACCTATACATTCTGGTTTATTTTATCAAGTCTGCAGACTCTCCAAACTTGAGATGATGTGTAGTAGTGTGTCATTCTGACCACTACCGACGCTCCGTTCCAGTGTTCCACTTCCAGCCTTCTCCCATGACCTTCAATCAAAGCTTGGACTCGATATTTCTTCCATGGGAACGTCTGGTAGGTAGGTTCAAATCTTCCCACTGTGGATCATCAATTCTGGAGAAATATTGTTCAACAGCCTCGTCATGCACTTGTTCCAACCTTGGAGGCATCCACTGCAAGTACTCCAAAAAAGACCACCAGAATACAACGGTAATGTAAGACGATTAAGATGTCAGCACCAGATTCCGATCAATGTACTAAATACGAAACTATCCAAACCTTTGGGTTTCGATCTTTATCTATCAATATAGCCCTGCATCCCTGCAACAGGAATCGGATGTTAGGCATAGAGGCCTTGCCACGATGAGGTATAGAGATCTTGAATGAAAATAAACAGTGTCGAAGGTGTTGCTATTTACCTCAAAGAAGTCTCTGCTGAAGTCACCACGCATGACATGGCAAACCATTCTATATTCCCGCTGCAAGCACTCCCCAACAGTTTGTGTCCTCCCTTCTCTTATCTGAAAACCGAGTTAGAGAACAAAAAATGAAACAACTATAGTGGACACAACTGAGGCCCAGACCGTAGACTAATAGTACAAATATGATGTGGTTTCTGAGGGATACCGATCTCAGAGAAATTTTCAGACTGGTAGGAGAAGCCTTTTTCAAGGACTGGATTGTCGTAGCAACCCATTCATCTGCCAAATTTGCGGCCTCTAGTTCCTGACATAATATATATTAGTTTTGCAGGATAGAACAGGTGAATCCATAAACGCTGCATTTAACTGTAACAAACTCACAAGAGCGGATATAATTTCTTCAACTGTCCTTTTGGAAAAGCATTTGTTGATGATTTCCAACCTGGGGAGTGCCAGAGAATGAATTAGCAAAATTATGAATCAAGGCATGTTTCAGTCGTCCAATCAGAAACACTCTTACCTATTCAAAGAGCTGCTTTCTTTCAGTGATGGCTGTTGAGCAAATTGATCGATGATACCACACACAGCAAAGGTGTTGGAAGTATCCTCCTTTTTAAGTGATTCTTCCAACAATAGCAGCCTCTGAGGAACAGAGTATTTACTAGGAGTTATTAGACTGATATAGCACATACGCAACCTTAACAATGCAGGCCAACAAAAAACTGAAAGCATGCAAATGATATATCAATATATGGTCAGGATTTCTGTAGCATGTTCCAAACAATAATAACCAAAGATGTGAAAGAAAACATCATAACTGAAAGCAAAAGCTGACAGCTATATTGATTGGTTTTTGTTCCAAGAATGTTTAGAAAGGTTGTTTGGAGATGCACTTGGTCAAAAAAAAAAAATTAAGTCATATAAGTGAACCTACATATGAATGGACAAAATGAGTTGCCAGACCACATGCAAGCATTTCCCCACCATCCAATCTGGCGCCAGCAAGAGCAACATACTCTCCTGGAGAAAAGAACATGAAAACAGTTTAGTGAACAATATCTCCTAAGATACCTTTGCCATCAACTAAAAGACTGCCCTCATGCAGTACAACTAATATAAGTTATAAGTGAGCCTACATTTGGTCACTCTTCATTTTTTATATGATAATATCTCCACAACCTATATGATTATATCTCCACAATCACTATTGCACATGAAGGACAATTGCTAAAAAAAAAGATCATTTGCACATGAAGCACTATTGCTAAAAATCAATTAAGTACACTGTATTTTAAAAACTTCAAAGGAAAAATTGAGGGTGCATAATATTTCAGGACTGTGAAGATATCCAACGATACTGTATAGATGGAAATGACATGGCAACATGTACTTCGATTGGATATAAAGAAAAGAAGACACATAAGATAACCATAGAATCCAGGAAGCCGGGACAGAAAATATGAGGCCCCTATATCTGGAAAGAGACCCAGAGCTGTTTCTGGCATTGCAAAAACCTGCATGAATAATTGAAATGTAAATGATATAGATTTTGGCACTTGAAAGTATCCTGAATTTCCAATAAAAACAAGAAAGATTCTCCATATTCCAAATGAGTTGAACTACTAGCACCAATCAAGCTCACAAAAAGGGTAGTTCGTACCATAAGTCCATAACTGAAACCTATTCTCAAAAACATTCAGGCCTAATATCCACCATAAATGGCAGTGAAAAGTTGTGCTAGGTAAAGACACAAATCCAGCATGTGGATGCATTATTCTTCAACCCTAAAGCAGCAATATGGGTATGTTTTGTTCAAAAGTTGTTACTTCTATCTTTTCAAGTTTTATTTATGACTTGTTCTGACAAATATATTGAAAGGCAGTGCACCTGCCATGTTTACCCAACAAGAAAGCTAGCTTCTAGAACCATGTAACATTTTTGCACTGTCATGCAATACTAGCATATATTAAAAAAAAGAGAGAGAGCACCTAGAATTACATCGTAAATTATATAAGAGGGTAAGCTCAAATAATATATCTCACTATCTCAGTCACAACACAATTACAGTATCTCACTTGGAAAGAACCACACTTGACACCCGAATTCTAGATTGTTACAGCATGGGACAACATTCAGCAGTACTTAAAAAAGCAGATCTCAAGCTGTATCATGACATGCAAACTTTTTTTGTGCTTCCCAACTACAGTCCATCTTCAGTAGATAAGTAAAAAGTAACAGCTTTAGTAAATTGCACTTGAGTTCGGTTTGTAGCATATACCGTGTTATCAGTGGCAACTCGAAACCTTCCATGTAAAGAAACACCAGCACCTCCACCCATGACAATTCCAGTAAGAAGAGAAACCTACAGTTAAATTGTTTAGCCTTTAGGGGCAAGGAACACAGAAGTGCATAATTACAATTAACCACTATGAAGGGATGAAGCTCACCTGAGGTTTGGTATAAGTTGCAATTATGTAATTCAACAAAAATTCATTTCGGAAGAAATCAGCACCATATTTCCAGCTGTCTGATTTAAGAATTAAACACATAGCGGAGTCAGCAAACAATGAGGAACAAAGCGAGGCACATATGCTACATGTAACATGGGTATTAAGTGAGGTAACAGAAGACGACGCGAAATATGTAAGAAATCAGCTTTGGATATTAGATATCGCAGAGACAAGGTAAAGCTGTAAGTACCTTTATGTATAGATCGGACAACTGCAGCAACATCACCTCCAGCACAAAATGCTCTTCCATTACCCTGAAAACAAGTGATGATCGTATACAATGACAAACAATCGGATCAACAGAAGGCATCAAGGCAATGACGCGATAGTGATTATCATATCAATCAAATAGAGCTAACAGAAGGAAATTAGAAACAAACTAAACTGAAGGGAAAAAAAAAACAGCAAGTTGAAGTGAGCACTGTAGCAAGTTTTTTAGATAATGGAAGAGTAACATCTCAGCCTCCACATCAAGTGATGTTTTAGCAAGTGTGAAGGTATTCTATGAGGTGAACAGACTTAGATCAAACACAATACAAGCAGTTACATTGACAAATGCTGTTCCCTTCTTTTTGTAAGCCTTAGGATGGCAACAAACATCATTGGCACCTGATACATGCATTGAATTGGAATAAAGTGCTTCAGAACAGAATAACCACCTCAAACTCTCTATATTATTGATTTTGAGAATAATTCTTGCAACTCATGTTCCAAATCACTGCCTTGCTACTTGGTAATTTCTACTGGAACAAACGCACACTAATTGATGGCACCCAGGGGTGACCTCAATGTGCATGATCAGAAAACAAGACAGAGACATCTAAAATCCAAGTTAGACCACATCAACGACAATAGAAACACAGTGGTATTAGATACCTTCATAATCAACAATTTAACTCCATTGTCTTTCTCATAAGCAGTGAAACACTTCAAGAGTCCCATAATCTGCCATATGAAAGAACAATCATCCTGCAACCACTATTCTAAAAGTAATTCTAGGTACTGTAATACTAGTGAACTCATAACATACCATGGCCGAGGAGAGCGCATTTAGCTGCTTTGGCCTATTCAAAATCAGTGTCCTTGTAAAGCCATTCGCTTCTACCAAAATCTGAAAAATAGAGGATATGAAAAAAATGCTTTCAGTTCTGGTTTAAACAACCATCAAATGGTTGCTATAGCAGATTAAGCTGAGCACAATTGTGCAATACAGAAAGCACAAATGATACGGATCACAGGAGCATATGTTCAACACTCTGACATGACTGTGAACTGTTATTTGAACAAAATCCTGGATCATCATCACAATCACAAGTAACAGCTTCCAGAAACCTCATGAACTTGATTGGATCTCATAATTGTATGTGCAGGACCAAAAAGAATCAATTAACGCCAGCATTACACTATGGACCACTCCTATCCTAAGACCGATTGAAGCAACGCATGGGTCAAGTTAGCCAAGGAGCATGCATCCTCAGACCGACACAACACTCGTGTGGTAAACGTAAAGCAAGCAATCCAAATCAAATATTCTGGAACCGGTGAGAGAGCGAGCTAGATCAGCAGGGATCAGATGGAGTAGGTGGTGGTTCCTCCTCCCATCGGACGGTATAATTCGACAACCCGACCACCCGCCCTCCCATATGCGGGTACAGTCCAATAACCCAGACCGTGAACTCTGATGCGCGCACGAGAAGCAGCCGAGTGAACGAATTGGGGGAAGCAACAAAGTAAACGAATTGGGAACTCGCGTGTAGGAAAGGGACCTGATCAGAGTCGGCGCCCGCAGCGCTTGGGGGAGGCATCGAGGCCATCCGCTTCCGCGGACGGGCAAGCTGTTCGAGGACGACAATGGAGGGGGCTCTCGAATGGGGACGGGTGCGAACTGCGAAGAGGAGGAAGACCTGAAAAGAGTGAAGACTGGTGGAGTATATTCGTACAGGGAGAATTCCGTAAATGCCATTAAAAAAATCGCAATGACTTACGTGCCTCCTGAAAAGTTTAGCAGTCTTTATTGTTACTGTTCTAATATTTTTTATATCCTCCATGCTACTGTCGTTAATTTGGACTCTAACGCCATCGAACTGTAGGTGTAAAAAGTCGAAAATACCCTTAAGTCTAAATATGTCATTAATTTTTTTAAGTATCTTAACTACTTCAAATGAAAAAACTCAAAACTAAAAAGTTGTAGATCTCGTCGAGATCTATAATTTTCATATAAAAATTATATTAATTTAATTCCATAAAAAAATATGATTTTTTCTAAGATATATTAATCATATCAAATCATATTTTTTTGCGGAATTAAATGAAGATAATTTTTATATGAAAATTATAGATTTCGACCAGATCTACAACTTTCTAGTTTTGAGTATTTTCATTTGAAGTCGTTAAGATGTTCAAAAAAATTAATGACATATTTAGACTTAAGGGTATTTTCGACTTTTCACGCCTGTAGTTTGACGGCGTTAGAGCCCAAACTGACGGCAGTGGCATGAAGGGCACAAAAAAGTTAGAACAGTGACGCTAAAGATCGCTGAACTTTTCTAAGAACATATAGGGTATTGTGGTTTTTTTTAATGGCACGTAAGAAATTACCCCATTTGTATATGGGGAAGAAGGGGATCAAAGAGGGATTTTTTTTGGTGCGTGGACTATGGTGGATACTAGGCTGCACAGCACAGACGAATGGTTGGGCCGCTGTTTCAGGCCTTTAGCCTAATTGCCAAAGCAACAAAGCTGTTGTCAACACTCGCAGTAAGTAGAGCGAGCAGTGGCCAGATGGATCGAACGGTAGTGCTATCGATTTTTTTTACACTGTAGTGCCATCGAAATTGTCACCATAGGGAAATTTGTAGAGATGCTGCTCTTAGGGGCCAAATCCTTAGTACTCACTCGCGTCTCTTTCTGTCGGTGTTTCGTAAACCGGACTAGTAAACTTATACGATTGCCGCACTACTCTCTGAAAACGATGGTAGCATCCAATAGACACGAGGATTTATATTGGTTCAGACTGAAGCCCTACGTCCAGTCTCAGAGATGATGGAGTGCGTGTTCCTCGTTTGAATGCTCTGAAGTTCTTACAATAGGGGCGCAAGAATGGTGAAAGAGGTGGTGGAACCTATGCTAGGCGAGGGGCTGCCCGAAGGGAAGCTCCAGGAGCCCTACTACAATGGTGAATGAATATAATTATAGAGGATGTGAACTGTGTTGCTCTGGCGGTCCTTATATAGAGTTCAGGGCTAGGGCTTGTACAAAGAGGAGGTTCTCCCGACCGAAGGGTCGAGAGCCTAAGGGAGGTCCTAGCTAACTTGGCTTGCAAGCTACGCCGTCTTCTGATGCACGTCAGGTCGTGGCTATCATCATGGTCTTCTGGCCACGCTGTGGTAGGGCGTGATGTGGTGCTACTGTGCCGGCCATGGCGGCACTGTAGCCTCGTTGGTGGTTCGTCAGCCGTCCTGTGCAACGCGGTGTCCATCATGGCCTTCATCGTCATCTCTGAGCTCCCAGGGGCGTCGTACCCAAAATAGGTAGCTACCCTAGGTCGTCGATCACTTGGTCGCTTTGTAGGGCCGAGGGCCACGACCTCGATCGTTTGGGTAGGACACTATTTTTGGTCTGGATGTCCTTCTATCGAGCCCCTTGTCGTGGATCCCATCCCGTAGTGGGTGGGATCGTACAAGCATCTAATCGGTCCGTATTTGGACGGTGGGTATCATACCTATTGCCACCGTAGTGCGGTGTAGTCTTGTCGGAGCGGCATGGCATAGGGATGGTGTCTGACTAGGCCGAGGTGACCGTTGTCCCCTCGGTCCTTGTGGGGTCAGTCCGGCGTGCTTGCTCCTGTTAGAGCAAGCACGTTTAGCTAGGCGCGGCCTCTCTCCACCCCTTCCAGGGGGTCGTGATGGAGGAGAGGTCATGCGTCTTGTGGGCACTGTATGGCTAAGGTGGTTGGTAGGGGTCATGGCCGACCCCAACCTTGGCGTGCTTGGCTTAGCTGGGCCTTGGTCGTTCAGGCTTTCGTTATTGGGTAAATTGTGGGCCGCGTGGCCTGCCTACTACTCGGTGCCTTGAGACACCCCGGGGTTATAGCCCCGACAATAGTCCCTGAGCGTTTTTACGATCGTGCAGTGATCAAGAAAACGCTAGTGCACGCGCGTGTTAGAGCGTGGGTTCATAGTCATGGCTTTTCCAAGCTTCGCTGCTCAACCCCTTGCGGGCTTGGTGTATTCAGGACAGTGGTTGGACGTTGCGCCCCATCCCATCCTATTGAAGTGGTACGTGATCGCTGAGCCTTGCCGTGTCAGCATGCCGCTCATCGGGGTCCATGACCTAGGCGGGGCCATGTGGTCTCGTCAATGCTGCATCGGTCCTGCCTTTGGGGAGGCTTCGATTTTTTTAGATCTTGTGCGAGTATCTGGTGTTGGCTGTGGCTTTCGCGGTTCTCTCTTAGGCCTATAAATACCTTCGCTTGAGCTATCCGTGATTGTGTTTGAGAACCTGTTTTGCTAGTTCTCTCAAGGTGCTTGTTCTTGAGAGAGGAGGGAGATGGAAGGGTAGGAGAGAGAGAGAGATGTCGTGAGTTTCTATTTTGAAGGTTTCTTGTGATGGTCGGGCATTTGCGTCTATCTACCTATCATCTGGTGCTAGGAGGGATCTTGCGATCCAGGCAGGACTGGGTGGCTTGGTCACTGGAACCGTAGCTTTGTGACCTCCTCATTTTCCAGAGCACACTGGCTCGGATGTGCGAGGTGGCCCTTGCTGTGGGCGGTTCCACCAAGCCGTCCCTATCCTTGTGAGATGGCGGCAATGAAACTGCTTCTCACCCTTGTGTCCCATGCTCTAGGAGCTGTGGCGCTAGATAGAGTTTTGTGGGGTGCTTCTCTCCGTCGTGTTTTGTTGCGACAGAGGGGAGCGTCCCACAAGCCCCTATTTAGCGCCATTGCTCCTGGAGGTTGCCAGGTTGTGTGGCACTGGCCACTCTTGCTTCATTGGGAAGCAGAGAAGGGTATGTTTGTGAAGTGCCGCGGTGCTCGGCTGGGTCAGTTTGTAATTTCCTAGGCTTTGACCCAGGATTGTTTCTTGATTTAAGTGAAAGTTTTGTTTGGGCTTAGCGCTAGGGTTTTAGAGGTGTCTTCCTTAACCAAAGGTAGTCACCTCAATCCAGTGCCACCAGGGTCGTGGTTCCCATGGGACACGTTGCCATCCAAATGAGAGTCGAGGGTTCAAGAGCGCTGGCGCCCTCCTTTTTGTTCCCTGATGCCCTTTGCGACCCGAGGGGTCATGATGCCTTTGTTGCAGGCAGGTTTTTTAGTTTTGCCCCACGTAGGGAGAGGCATATCCACTATAACCACACAGTCGAAGCGGTGCGCCTTATCAGGGTCGATGGGTAATCCGAGCAGAGCCGATATCCTCCCCAATCGATGTGGAGTTCGGCTGTGCCTCAGTGAGATGTCCCATAAATCATCGGTCGTCAATCCCGTTGGTTCCCAACCTCCTCCACAGCGGCTAGAGGGCAAGATGCCTCCCCTAGAGGGGGTCAACCTGGGAGACTTCAAAGCAGATGACTTAAACACAGAGAGAGACGGTCGTGTGGCTCCGCACCACCGATTAGAGCCATGGGGGGCCATCTCCTCCCTACCCCTATCCCTTTTGTGGCCTTGAGCCCTTCTAAGGACTGGCCCAAAGGTGGATTCCTAAGTACGACATCGGGTCCATCCACAAGCATGGGTTTAGGATCTCGGCATCCGACTTCCTCTGTGGTTTCCTCTACAAGCCCGATCTAGCTGCAGGACCTCCCTCCCAATGCAGTGTCATAGCTGGTGAGCTTTGTCATCGTGTGTGAGGCCTTTTTGGGGATTGCCCCCAACAAGGATCTATTTTGGAGGGTTCTCAAGGTAAAAACCACAAGTCGCATGGTTTGAACGATAGCATTCTTGCCCCCATTGGCAGGATGAACCTACAGATATGCCAGGGAGTCTCTCATAGTTATCCATGCTTGCCACTGAAGACTTTGAATTTCGGCTGGCACAACCATTGGTTTTATGTCTGGGACGATGCCGCCGCCTCCCTTCTCCCTTTCTCTAGCGCTGCTCCGGTGAGGTTGGACTTGTGGAGTTGGGGGTGTAGCAAGAAGTAGTTGTCAAAGGTAATGGAGATCCTAGAGATCCTTGAAGGCTAGGTGTTTGCCAGGTTGGGCGACGTCGTGGTCCTGCGGACCATGATCGAGCGGCAAGTCCAACCCTTGAAGCGGCGGGTGACCCTATTATGTGATTACTCAGGGGGTCGAAGACCCAACCTGTGAGACCATGGAGATGCTCGACACTTCTGAGGTCGTGAATTGGGTCAGGGGATTGGCTTCTCCTAGAACTGTCATCATCGCCGAATGCGCTGTGGAGGCGTTCTCGGTGACCCATCGGCCTAATCTGGTAAGCCACCTCGATTCGTTCTTTGTCTCTTCGCTGAAGGTTGTTAGCTAATCAGTTTTGTTTCTATAGCCTGTACCCTCATTTTGCTCTCGCTTCCATCTCACCTATCCTAGAGGTGCCGAGTGTGCCACCTAAGAGAAGGCGGTCATCGAGAAGCGGAAGCGCCTTAGGCAGGAGAGAGCAAGGAAGCAGATAGAGCGTTAGAAGCGTGGGGTTTGGTCGTTGGATGATGATGATGATGATGATGATGAGGAAGATGATAAGGACCTAGCAACCCTTTAGAGCACCCCTGATGTCTTGCTTGGCTCCATCGGTGGTGCCGAGCAGAGCGGTGCTGATAGCCTAGTGGGCACTAAGACCGAGGAGAGTTTCGGTCGAAAGCGGGTGGCTTCGTCGCTGTTAAGAGGACTAAGCCCGAAGCATCCTTGTGCCACCACCATTGGCGTGCAGGACTCTTCCTGGGTGGCTCCTGTTGCCCCCTTCCTGCTAGGCCCAAGGCTCTCGCCCAAGGAGGAGGTGATGAGAATGTGGCAGAGATAGGCGCTATGGGTAGGGCGGATAGTGGAGCTTACCGCCCTTCCATGGAGATACCCGAGGGGGAGGACCCGGACCTCCTTCAGCGCCTTCTTGCTAGTACGGTGGTTGGCCCCCCTATGCTCCTGGCCTTTTATGTGGAGACACCAGGATTCAGGAAGGCAGGGGCCATTAGGGATCATAGCACAGAGGACACTAGGATTGTTGGCGCTCTTAGGGGCGCCTCGCCGGCCTTTGGCCTAATGACGTCGACATCGGCGCCTCCTGCCGTGATCCCTTCTATTGAACTACGTGCGGAAGGGCGAATTGTCCTGCCTTTGGTGGAATGCTCCACTAGGTATGCCATTCTTTTGATTTTTTCCATGGCATGCTTGTCGACATTGTCTAGTTGCTTGGGCTTTGTTAATCTTCGTGATGTAGGGAACCCTTGCTAGAGGTTGCGGTCCTAAGGCCCTCAGAAAGCGGCATGTGCCCCTCTACATGGCTAGAGTTGCTGGGAGATGGTGCTACCTTGGGGGAGATGGCCTGGTGGACCTCTATTGTGGCCTTGCATTTGCCCCTTGCGGATGAGCTTGACCTGGGTGAGGACCTCCTCTCATGGCCCCATCCGACAAATTCTGTTGAAGCGTTGTTTGTGGTGGATCATGCGATCGAGCGAGCCACGAGGGAAGTTGCTTCCCATGGCCACGTGAGGATTCAGGCGACCTTGGCTTAGATGGGCGACGTAGCCACCACAGTCGCTAGGCTGTGCATAGAGGCCCATCATCGGATGATCGATGAGGTGGAGGTTTAGGTGCAAGTAAGCTCTCCGGTCCTCCTTCTCCGCCATGCTTGTCCGCTATTGTTGTGGTCTTTTGATCGCCCTTCTTTTCTGTAGGAGCTGATGAAGACTTCAATGGAGAAGTCCTAGTTCTTGCGCCTAGCTTTTTAAGTGCAGGCAGGAGGTGCCACCGACTGTGGCTGTCTGGCCGTGGTGGAGGCTGAGGTGCAACGCTTGCGTAGGGAGTTGGAGCCCTCCTAGAGATCGATGGAGGAGCTAGCCTATCGGGAGGCATAGACTCGGTCTCAGGTCGAGGCTTTGATGTCCTAGGTAGCTGGTCTCAAGACCATGATGGTTGTCCATGAGGTTGAGCTTACCTCAGCTAGTGCTGCTCGAGAAATGGCTGAGCAGGGGTGTCAGCACCTTGAAGCTGAGTGCCAGAAGTTATGCTCCACTTGTAGCGGCAAGTCCCCCTCTGTTCTACATTGTGTCTTTGTTCTGTCGTTGTGTCTGGCCATGAACCAGTTATCTTTTCTTAGGATTGCACATGAGGGTGCTCTTAGATCAGGAGGATAAGGTGACCATAAACCAGAGGATGCTGGAGATAGACAACCAGCTAGCCGTGCTGACTACCTCTGGACAGGCTCTCTATGAGGTCGTGCTCAGTGCTGGTCGAGGGAGTGCTCAGCTGCCACTTTACCTCGACGAGGCCTGCCTCCATGTGGATTCCCTGATTTTTGAGGGATTTCATTGTGGCGCTCTTACTGCTTTGATGTCGGTTGGCTCACACTATAACGATGTCGATTTTGATGTTGTTGGGTGAGGGCATGCTCTAGGGAGGTCTGAGAGCGAGGTCCTCTCTATCAAGAGTGTTGCTACCCAAGGCACGGAGGCCCTTCCGAGCAAGATGTCTATAACAGAACCGACCAATTATACGAGATTAAGTAAGGAAATCTTTCACCGAAGCAGATAATTTAGCAAACTTAAGCCCGTATAACCCGGTAGTCCATGAAACCACAAAGGATTTCAAACCAATCGACATATAAACCAAGATCGTATAAGTTTAGCAATCACCATCACATGTTAAATAAAGTTCGCAATGATAGTTGGATACATCGGAGTTTAGAACATAAAGTTATTATAACCCAAGTTCAAACTGAAATAGCGGAAGCAAATAGTTTTAAAGCCACACACACACTTTTGGTTCAGATACAGTGCCGGTAGGTAGTCATCTCCAACAAAAGCATCAGACGAGAAATACGGAGTGACCATTGCCCTTGGTCCTAGTTGTTGCCCATCGCCGGGTATAGGCAGTTAATGTAATAGCTGTAGTACATTTGACCATCTGCAACAACAATGAGAACAACACCCTGAGTACGAGAAGGTACTCAGCTAGACTTACCCGTCTTAAACCAAAATAAAGCAACACCAAGGATTATGCAAGGCTTTCTTTAGCGGGCTAGCTGACTCGTTTGCGAAAAGCATAAGCTATCATGAAGAAACCATTTTAAGTACTTTGTATCATCTTTATTATGACCTATCCATCTAAGTAAGCACCTATACTATAGCAATCACTTGATTAACCAATAACATCCAGTTACCAACTTAGATTTAGCATATCCCACATCATCCAGATAACCATCAGTGTTCCATCATAATTACTACAATACTGTAGCTCGAGTCAAGTGCTCACTATCTAGGAGCGATGGCGATTCAAATTGATTCCTAACCAGCTGGTGATTTATTCCTCACACAAACCACACTCACCAATCAAGTGAGCTACAGATCACTAATGACACTTTCCAAGTAGCCACGGGATAATAGTCATGGACCGCACTACCCAGGGACCGCCCGACAGCTAGGACGCATCTTGGGCTCACTCTTCGCGTCCCCGTCATACCCCCTTCAACACCAGTCTGCTAATTCGAGTTTATACTAGCTCGAATAGTGTCACTAGCTTCGTGGTCGAAAGGTACTTTATTCGGCCAGCTAAATGTGAGGCATACGTTCAACATGACAAGAGGGACGAGCAACGATCGGTCCTTAATCGACACAGACGAAAAACTAACAGCACCCCAGAACCCGGTCTGGTTGCCTCCAACTTTTTCGTTCGGTCTCCAATTATCCATCACACATGGTTAATTCTAGGATATCATTCTTTCCATAGCTAAATTCTTCCAGTAACCACCTATAAATGTAGGTGACCGGAAATCACCGATCGCTACCGGTCTAAGCAAGGCTAAGTAGTTATTCGATCCCAACCTAACAGGGTAAAAAGGTAATAAGGTAGGCAATGATAGTAATAAATGCATCAACGGTTTCAATCAACTCCTACAACTTAATGCAACAATATATAAACTCATATATAGAAAGAATTGCTTTTATAAAGTAGGAGACTTAGAATGCTCGGGGGCTTGTCTCGTTCGAACAAACTAGGTTGATGATCCACGCACTCGGGCAAGTCCTCTCCTTGCTCCTCTTCCTCTGGCACCTCCTATGCCTGAATTTCTTATGGATCTGTCCTGGTCTGCTCTTCCTGAACTGCTACTAACAACTCCTCCTGTGATCCTATATGATGCAGATGTATAAGTGCTCATGCATAGGTGCATCGGAGAGATGACATGTAATGATCATGATGCATGGAATGTAGATGAACATGTTTAACTTTATTGGACATAGTAAAAGTAAAGCTCTTCTACAAGATAGCCAACATCATCCAAGAATATGTACTACTATACTACTACTACAACCACTGTACTAACATGCCAAGTCACCACAGCAAGCTAAGATGCTTCAAAGATACACCAAAGCAAACATTATTAACTAAACATGCATTAAAGAAGATTATTTTATTTCATTTTAAACTAGGGCTACAACAACAACATATATTTTTGGTGCTCATAAAATTATGAGAAAATTATAGTAGCTTCCTTAGCCAATAATTAGTCTACCATAAAATTTTCATTGCATGTGGATAAGTACAATAGCCTACACAAAAATGACAAGCTATGGCATAAATATGAGCATGAAAATACTTTGTATTATGAAAAGTATCAAACAATAGATTTAATAGTTTTCCTATGTTCTACATAGTAAACAATCACTGCACAAAAATTATCATACACATGTTTTATACAATTTTTGCTCTCTATCAAAATAACAAAAAATCATCAATTAAAGGCACTTGAACTACACATCAATATTTCTCTGCAGAACATGCATGACATATATTTTTCCTACAAAGTACATCACTAAAGGAGATTAACAAAACTAGAACCATATTTTTCTGATAATTATTCTATTTACTAGACATTTTCTAAGATAACAGCAATACAAGAATTAAATAAAACCCTATACAAAAGTATCACAAAAACCACATGCAATATTTTTCTACTGTAGATCTAAGAATAAGAAGCATATAAAAATTTGATTCACCAAAATTAGGGCACCACAATAGCAACTATGTATTTTAGAATCCTTTAAAAGCATTTTCTAGAAATCTTTTTCTTTTAAAACAAAAATCCAGCCGTTGAAAACACTAGGTGCACCCGGTGTAGTGCACCCAGGTTCATGCTGAGGTGCTAACAGTGGGCTCCCGCGGGTCAGCCGGCCCCAACTGCCAGCTACCTGCTGCAGGGGAGGCGGCGCTGACTGACGCGAGCTCACCATCGGCTAGGTGGCCAGCGACGAGATCACCACCCACGTGACCACCGGGCCAAGGCGGACCTACCAGTGCATCTATCGGGGCCATAGAGCTCAGGAGCAAGCTCATCGGCATCCATGGCGGCGTGGTGGCCTGGCTCACCGTTGGTCGGCCATCTTCGACCGAGAGGTGGCGCGGGGAGTGGCTTGAGAGCTACCCCATGTTCATGCGGTGCTCATGCGCATAAAAAGGAGGCGAGAAGGAGGACGGAGGGGCGAGGTCCACGGAGCGACGCATCTCCGGTGAACTCAACCTAGCTCCGGCGAGCGATTACCGGTGACTCATCGCTTACCATGGTGAGAAGGTGCTAGCACGGGATGCACGAGGTGGAGGAGGAGCTCAGGGCGAGATGGAGCGGTCAACGGCGAGCTTCAGTGGCCGGACGAGCTAACTCTAGTGAGGGAGCGTGCGCGTGCGGTGGCAGACGATCGCTGCACTACTGCTACTGAGCGAGAGGCAGGGGACAAGGCAGCAAGTGAGAGGAGCATGGGGTGGAGCGCGTGTCTGGTCAGCTCTTAAGCCGAGCACTGGTCGGAGCACCGCCCTTCGCCGCCGGTGTATGGACACCGTGTGGTAGCCGGGCAGGCGGGGAAGACGGGCGTGGCGCGTCTGCGCATGGGAGCGGCACGGCATGGGCTAGGTCGGTGAAGCGACGCTGGGCCAGACACGGGGCATGGCACGGTGCGGGAGCGCGAGCGCGAGCGCGCGGGCGCTGTGGGCCGAATCCGTGAGCGGGCCAGAAGGGAGGTGTGGGGGATATACCCCCGGGTACCACAAGATGGTACATGGGCCGCACCATCCGAGGTGGCCTGGCCCGTAAGATCAAGGCGTGCATAGCAAGATTACAAGTTGTACTATATATTATAATAGTACCAAATATGATACTTTACTTGTAACCCTCCTCCTCCAGAATATATAAGGAGAGGCAGGGGTCCCCCTCAGGGACAGATCATACAGTATACATCTCAATACAATACACCAAAGACACAGGACGTAGGGTATTACATTGACCAGACGGCCCGAACCTGTCTAAATCGCTGTCTCTGCGCCTTGTGTCACCATCTGGTTCCTGATTACACGCATTCTACCGATAATCTACCACCACGGGCACCCCCCTCGGTGGACTGCCGACCATATTTCGTCGACAGTAGTGCGCCAGGTAGGGGATGTGCGTGCTGATCCCTGGCGAACCAGATGGGATCTCACGACCAACGTCGTTTGCGGCAACTCATCTTGCTGCGACGGCCTCCTTCAACAACATCTACGACAAATCGGCGGCGGCATTTAACATCGTGCGCGGCAACCGTCATCAAATCCATCTACAAGTCGGAGCTTGTCTGGTGGTCGACGAAATCATCGCCCGATTGCGCACGTGGGGATTGATCGGTTCAGCATGGTCGCCAGATGGGATCTCAAAATCAACATCAACATCATCTGCGACGACCTAACGCTACGGCGCAACTTGTTGCGAATTCGTGGCAGCAAGTTTTGATACGTGAGGTCAAGCAACGATCTGTTCGGCGCACACGGCTCCACGGCACGAATCTTGGCAGCTGCACGCGGCGGCCAGCAAGGACTTGATGTCCCACGGCGACATCCTCCAGCAACGAGGAATAACGCCACCATGGGACCCCATGGATCTAGGATCGGCACAGTGCCTGCCGGCTCTCCAGCATCGAATCAATCTCTGAATCAATTTCGTGCACATGCTGAGGATTCGTGTATGTGCTGGCTGGGTACTAGCGCATCGGCACCGTGTACGATTGTGCACCTACGTACTACAGCAAGCTAGCAAGAGGAAGGCATGCATGATTTACGCAAGCAACATGTCCGATGTACACCGCCATGCAAGTTGCCAAGACTTGCCTGTACACATGCATCCACCTATGGGGAAGGAAGGCTGTGGTGTTAATGAAGCAGATCGATGACATGTCTTCGTACGCGGACCGACACCGCCAATCTCCAACCACATCGACCACGGACCACGTCGACCACGTCTCGAGCGGCTCCGCCGAGTTCCGACCACCAGACCACGTCGCAATAATGATCGCCGCGAAGAAGGGCGCTACGACAACCGCGACCATCGTCATGACGACAAGTCGGAAAGCTCAAGGACCGGACAACTTTGTCGCCAACGACACATCAAGCCATCTCTCGAACATCGCAACACACCGACTACACCCACCGGTCGTCAATAAAGCTAAGTATTATTTTTAATTGAAAATTTCTTCGATCATCGTACACCTCCGCCGACCACCCTTAGGGTGCGCTCCACGTCAAATTTTCTCCATACATACAGTCCAAAACATGTATAAGTTTTTACAACGGTTCGCCGATACGTTTTCCTTCCTGCTTGAGAATCCCAGAGCCGGCACTGTCTCCGGCTCCACCCCATGCGTGCATGAGAGTCCGCCCTCTGCGCTACGGGTAGTCGGCAGTCGCTCCCTAGTAACATTGGCACTCTACGCGCGGCAGCGTTCCGTACCTCACGCTACGAGATGTTAGTCAGCCCAGGGCTGGCGCATTCTTCAGGATAGGTTAATACATCGCGCTACGCCTCTACATAACAAAAGGGCTAAAAACAGCTAATGTTATTTTTCGAATATTACACCAAGTATAATTCATCGCCAACCGAACACCAAGTGTTTACTTCACCTCCTATAGAGAGGTCAATATATTTCGTACACCATCATGTATTACCGCTCTCGGTGTTTATTTTTCAAGAACACAGTTCGATCAGCGAGCTCATGCTTCAGGGTTCGCCAAGACCACTACGGTGCTCGAGGACTCTGGCCAGACCACGCTCGTGCTCAGGGACTCTGGCCAGACCATGCTCGTGCTCGGGGACTCGCCAGACCACTCCATGCTCTGGGACTTCTCGCCAGACCACTCCGAGCTCTGACCACGTCGACCACATCTTGAGCAGCTCCGCTGAGCTCCGACCACGTCTCGGGGACTTTGTCGGTCGCTCCTCGACTTGTGCTCGGGGACTGCCTGCCTCGATCACTCTCCTACCATGGCTCAGGGACTTCATCGCTCGCTCCTCGACCTATGCTCGGGGACTGCCTCGACCACTCTCCGACCACGGCTCAGGGACTTTGCGTCTCGACTACATGTGACTAGCAACTCGCATACAGTTGGGATATTTTTTTTCTTACTTAGACCTTGCTACAAGGCTCGTACCTCGCCTTCCAGCAAGCTCGGGGACTACATCGGTACGATGCACCTGTCGATGCATCTCGTATCGCCTGTACGACGATTGGGTTCTCAATTTAACTGGGAATTCTTTTTAGACCCTGGCACCACGTGCCTAAGTCACCTACTACCAGGCTCGGGGACTAAGTGGGCACACTTCACCTTGTGGTGAATGTGCTTGTTTTTCGACCACTACGCCTCTGATGATCAAAGATGCTACGCTTCAAGACGCACTTACATTTCTTTTCAGAAATACAAGTGGGCACACTTCCTGGGACGGAAATCTATTTCTTTTTTCTTAAGAGCACCATACATTCTTCGGACAACCTCCTTCTCCGGCGACAACGGTGGTCGGAGATGTCAAGAACTCAAGCCTCACTGTTCGGAGAAGGTTGAAATGGCGTGTCGCATCAGAATACATGGCGCTCGGGGACTAGCTGTGGGGGATATACCCCCGGGTACCACAAGATGGTACATGGGCCGCACCATCCGAGGTGGCCTGGCCCGTAAGATCAAGGCGTGCATAGCAAGATTACAAGTTGTACTATATATTGTAATAGTACCAAATAGGATACTTTACTTGTAACCCTCCTCCTCCAGAATATATAAGGAGAGGCAGGGGTCCCCCTCAGGGATAGATCATACAGTATACATCTCAATACAATACACCAAAGACACAGGACGTAGGGTATTACGTTGACCAGACGGCTCGAACCTGTCTAAATCGCTGTCTCTGCGCCTTGTGTCACCATCTGGTTCCTGATTACACGCATTCTACCGATAATCTACCACCACGGGCACCCCCCTCGGTGGACTGCCGACCATATTTCGTCGACAGGAGGCGGCGGCCTATTAAGTGAAAATGTGATCTTTCCTTTTTATTTTCTTCCCCAAATTCATTCAAATGAATTTTTAAACCTTTTCAAAGTAATTTCAAAAGTTGGACCCAAAATAAAAGTTGTTCAGAAAAATGTACTCTACAACTTTGCCAAAAGGAGTAAGGTCAAAACCCAATTAGATTTTGAACTATAGATTTAAAGTTAATTTAAATCAAAAACCCTATTTTAGAAGATTATTTTTAAAAGCAAAATTTGAGAAAACCTTGAATATACACCTTGCTCCAAATTGCATCCTAATTACTTCTAAGTGGTATAAGTGATCAACCAAGGTACACACATGGCAAAACAAACATAGCATCTAATCTATTAAAACAAAACTATGCAACATACATGTTTCATTAGTATGTTTCAATTCTATATTTCATGTCATGCTTATGAATGCATAATAATGATTATGCTCATGATTTGCAAAATGTTAATGCATGCTTAACACCGAGGTGTTACAACCCTCCCCCCTTATAAGAATCTCATCCTGAGATTTTGAGTTATGAACCATTTGTTATAAAAATCCTTATAAGTGTTTTGCAAATATTCTCCTGTTTCCTACGTCGCATCACCATCATCGTGATGACTCCACTGTATCTTATATGTTCTCACCACTTTATTCTGAGTGACTCGGTCCTTAGTGTCCAAAACTCGAACCGGTTGCTCATGGTATTCCAAGTCTGATTTGATCCGAATGCCCTGAGGTTCTATTCTCTCTTCCGGAACATGCAAGCACTTCTTCAACTGTGATACATGGAAGACTAGAAAGATCAAACCCATCGCTTCTGGTAACTGTAACTTATAAGCCATGGGACCCTTCTTCTCTATGATCTTGTATGGTCCTACAAACCTAGTAGCAAGTTTCTTCTTGATTCCAAATCGTTTCTTCTTCATTGGGGTAACTTTCAAATAAACATAGTCACCAACCTCAAACTCAAGCGGTCTCCTTCTCTTATTGGCATAACCCTTCTGACGTGACTATGCCGCTTTCATGTTTTGTTGGATAATACGGACCTTTTTCTCAGCCTCATCAACAAAATCGATTCCATAAAACCTTCTCTCTCTAGGCTCAACCCAATTCAACGATGTCCTACATTTCCTGCCATACAATGCTTCAAATGGAGCCATCTTGATACTCTCTTGGTAACTATTGTTGTAAGCGAACTCTGCCAAAGGTAACCATGATTCCCATGAACCCCTAGACGATAACACATAAGCTCTAAGCATATCTTCAAGAATAGCATTAACTCGCTCTATCTGCCCATCTATCTATGGGTGGTAAGATGTACTACAAACCAAGCTAGTACCCAAACCTTTATGAAGATGCTCCCAAAAATGAGCGGTAAACTATGACCCACGGTCAGACACGATAGTCTTTGGTATACCATGTAATCGGACAATCTCTGCAATGTACTTCTCAGCATACTAAGGGGGTCGAAAAGCGTTCTTGACTGGTAAAAAGTGAGCTAATTTGGTAATGCGATCTACAATCACCCAAATCGAATCATTCCCCTTTGGTGTGGTGGGAAGACTGGTGATAAAATCCATACTTATATCATCCCATTTCCAATCTGGTACTGACAAAGGTTGCAACATTCCTGTGGGTCTCATGTGAAGAGCTTTCACTCTACAACACATGTCGCAACGAGCAACATACGCTATAATCTCCTTCTTCATCTTCGTCCACCAATAACGAGGTCTCAATTCTTGGTACATTTTGCTACTTCCAGGATGGATAGACAACTTAGAGTGATGAGCTTCATCCATCAATTTGTTCTTGAGCTCTCGATCTTTAGGTACAACCAGAAAGTCTTTAAACCATAACACTCCTTGTTCATCCACTCTAAAGTGCTTGGTTGATTCTTTCTTCATTTTCTCCTTGATATGGAATATTCCCTTATCTGTTTTCTGACCCTCAATGATCTTGCTCTCCAAGGTACAACTAACCTAGATATTATGCAACACAGCAGGATGCAACAAATTGAACCCATCTTCAAACAACGGTTGCATAGCAAGAGAATGTGACTTCCTACTTAAGGCATATGCTACTACATTTGCCTTTCTTGGATGATAGTGCACATTCAAATTATAATCCTTTATCAGCTCTAACCATCTTCTCTATCGCATATTCAACTCAGACTGAGTAAATATGTACTTGAGACTCTTATGATCTGTAAAGATATTGCACACATTCTCAAGCAAGTAGTGTCTCTAAATCTTTAGAGCATGCACAATGACCGCAAGCTCTAAATCATGCGTAGGATAGTTAACCTCATGCTTCCTCAACTGACATGAGGCATAAGCAATGACCCTTCCATCTTGCATCAGAACACATCCTAAACCATTCTTTGATGCATCACAAAACACATCAAACGACTTCTCTATATCCGGTTGCGCCAGAATAGGAGTAGTGGTTAGCAAATTCCATAAGGTGCAGAAAGCTGCCTCATACTCCTTTGTCCAAACAAACTTATGATCCTTCTGTAGCAAACTTGTCATTGGCTTGGCAATCTTTGAGAAGTCTGATATAAAACAACGATAGTAACCGGCTAATCCAAGAAAACTCCAAACCTCATGAACTGTGCTTGGTGCCTTCCAATCCATAACCTCTTGTACCTTACTAGGATCCACTGAGATTCCATTCTCAGATAACACATGACCGAGAAAAGGAACTGTCTTCAGTCAGAACTCACATTTACTAAACTTAGCATACAACTGGTGATCTCTAAGTCTAGTTAAGACAATTCTTAGATGATCTGCATGATCCTGTTTGTTCTCTGAGTATACTAGAATGTCATCAATAAACACAATCACGAACTTATCCAACTTCGGCATAAAGACCGAATTCATCAGATAAATAAAGTATGCAGGAGCATTTGTCAAACCAAAGGACATGACAAGATACTCGTACAAACCATATCTGGTGGAGAACATGGTCTTAGGTATATCTTGTGGTCTAATCTTGATCTGATGGTACCTTGATCTCAAATCTATCTTGAAGAACACCTTGGCTTTTGACAATTGATCAAACAAGATATCAATCCAAGGTAGAGGATACTTGTTTTTAATTGTCACCACATTCAGTGGCCGGTAGTCCACGCACATCCGTAAGGAGTTATCCTTCTTCTTCTTCACGAACAGTGTGGGACATCCCCATTCCGATGAACTTGGATGAATTAAACCCTTAGTCAACAGATCTTGGAGTTGTTTCTTCAACTTGGCTAATTCATTTGGAGGCATCCGATAAGGCCTCCTTGAGATCGGTGGTGTTCCAGGGATTAACTCAATGGCAAACTCAATATCTCTGTCCGGTGGAAGACCGAGTAACTCATCTGGAAACATGTCCAGAAACTCGCACACTACTGGAATCTTGGCTAGAAGAGTAGTTTGGACTGCACAAGTTGTACTGGTCAGATCTATTCTCCGAGGTAAGGTTACTTGAAATGTACCTTCTCCAACAGGTTCCTTGAGAGAAATGCTTCTTCCTCCAACATCAATCACTACTCCCATCTTATTTATCCAGTTCATTCCCATAATCACATCTAGAACTAGCCCTGGCAAAACTATCAAGTTAAGCTTATACTACCTGTCTGCTATACTCAGGGTTACCCCCTGGATTATCTAATAGTTAATAGATCAGCCCTAGCTAAACTTATCCGATAAGCACATTCTAATTCAACTATCTTTTGCTCATACTTTCTTGCAAATGCTTGACTTATGAATGAATGAGATGATCTAGAATCAAACAAAATGACTATAGGATGATTGTTGATAGAAAACATACTGGCTGTCACGGGCTCTCCTTCCAGGAAGTCATCAATGGTGGTGTGGTGCACATGAGCTTGGTACTGATTCTGCTGCTTCTTGGGATATGGGCAAAACTTCGCAAAGTGCCTAGGTTGATTGAAGTTGAAACATGGTCCTCTTACTTGAGTAGTAGCTCTAGATGAACTGCCTTGTCCGGTTTTGGCTTGTGGCACCACCATCTTGAATGGCTTCTGATTCCTCTGAGGTTGCTGGGCATTCTGATTCCTCCACTAGGGTGGCCTGAACCTTGCACTAGGGGCAGGCGGACAATACGTAGAACAATTTGCCATCGGGGCCCTTGGCTAGGACGAACCTGACTCAAAAGCCCTCTTGCAAGTCTTGGATGTAGCATATACATTGTTGTTCTTTTCTTGCTTTAAGTAGTCACTAAAAAGTCATTGAAACCAGTTCTCGTGTTGGTACCCATGTGCTTCATCATCTTGGGATTCAGACCTCTCTTGAAACTAGCGATTTTTTTGGCATCGGTATTCACCATGTCAGAGGCATAGCGACTTAGATTGTTGAATGCATGTAGATACTATGTCACAGTCTTGGTGCCTTGATTCAGTGCTAGAAATTCTTCAAACTTCATTTCTGTCAAACCAGGTGGAATGTAAACTCCACGAAAAGCCTCAGTGAATTCCCTCCAAGTAATGTGGGCATTGGGGGGAAAAGTGGTGCGGTGGTGCTTCCACCACATTCCTACAGGGCCTTGTAGCTGATGAGCTGCATACTCAGTCTTCAACACTTCTATCATCCTTAGAACATGAAACTTATCTTCCATGGTGTTTATCCACTCTTCTGCATCTAATGGCTCTACCGCTTCTTTGAAAATTGGTGGTCTAGTGTCCATAAAGTCCTTGAAACTGCTATACTAATTCGCTTCATGTCCACTTGGGTTTAACCCATGGTGGGTGTTGTCAGCAATGTGGCGCAATGTAGCTTCCATGTTCTGCTGCATGCCCTCCATGTTGCGTTGACTTTCAAGGAACTGTGCGAAGAACTGTTCCGCGGTGTACGGTGGAGGAGGAGGTGGTGGTGGATCACGGTTCTCATTCCCAGTGGCACTGCACCTGCCTTAGTAGCGTCATACATGGTACGGCGAGTGTTCGACATCTACATATTTCAGCAATAGTAATTATTAGGCGATGTTGTAGAAATTGCAGGTGAATGAAAAATTATGTCGTACTGAATTCACTGGAGAGAATAAATTCATACAATAAAACAGGGGCACAATAAGTCATTCCAATTAACACAACATCACTAATTAGATTACTTAAGCGCACACATCACGTCCATTACAACCAAATTGCCAGCATACATACACTGGACTTTTGACGTTCAGATATCGCCACAAACACATCCAAGTTTTCTAACATTACATCAAGGTCTTAGTCTTTCTACTCATTATTACATGCCAGACATGCAAACCATGCAAAAGGTCATCGCAAACGAAACCCTAGTAGCTAGCGCAACAACTACTAGCCTACTCATCATGGACGCTATCTAAGTCGAAGATGTCGACATTGTCACTATCCACATCATCATTGTCATCATCAGCTGATGCCTCAGGCTCTTCGGGATCCTCATCCTCATCTAGATCCATCTCTACTACTCTAGGAGGAACGTAAGGGTGGAGCTGGTTATTCAACTGATGAACCTCCTCATGTAGGTTGTCATTGTACTCTTCTGCATTGGCCAGCTGCTGCTCCAGCTCAACTTGTCGAGCTCTCAGAACATCTTCTATAGACCAGGCTTCATTCCTCTGGTGGAGCACATGGATCAACATGCGCTCAGCGTTCCTGTTGGTGGTGGTCAGATGCTCAACCTGCTCTCTCAGTGCACGTACGTCTCCCTCATAGACTCCAGTCCTCTGGGTCGCCTGATCCCTCTGATGAGTCAACTAAGCCATCTCTGCATTGAGCCTCTCAATCTCGGCATTGTGATCCCTCTGACACTGACGTCGGTCATCGTGGGCCTGACCAAGAGCACCAGACACACATCTCAGGCTACCTTCTACTCCATCGAAAGCCTTTATCACTGTGAACATGGCGCTCATAGCAGGGTTATCACTGTTCTGTCCTTCTGTTGCACCAATCTCCAAAGATCTTCCTCTTGCTTGCTGCCACGAGTCAGTGGAGGGGTTACCCCTTGGAAAGACTCCAACTATAGCAGCTGGCAACTTTTGAGGAAAACGATCCATGATATCCCTCAGTATCCCAAAGGCTACCCTATCAGCTGCTTCTTCAGCGGTCCTGCCAGTTGACTCATAACGCCAACTAGTCCACTCAGAACTGTCACCTCGGGGACAAACAACAACCTCCACAGTAACCAAGAGACCTTCCCCCAACTGCTCATTTGTCTAGAAATAGCGGGGCTCCATTCCATCAGGATAGCCTACATAGCTGAGCACTCTCCACAAGAGTGTAGGCATCCCAAACTCTCCAAGAAACGTGTGGTGCTGACGGGTACATGGAGCAAGCTGATGGTGGGGAGCTTTGCCTCCGGTGGACTTGCGAGCGGTCTGCTTTGTGCGTGCCATCTGTAGCAAATTTTTTTTATTACCCACGTGAGAACAAGGTTAAGTTGTCATTTTTATCAAAATGAGATAATCAACTTATAAGGGGAGGGACAATGCCATGAATGATATGTAACAACATGATGCATGCACGTTCCGTATGTTCTCACAAACTTAGGAAAAATAACAATTGCTAGCGGCATAGACGGTGGCATACAATGGTCTCTCATAAACATAGCTAATACGTACTACACGATAGCGCTGTTATGTACTTGCAAAAGAACCACTTCGGCCCAAACCCTGACAGTATGAAAAATATGCATGAAAGCAGTAAAGTAATCTACTCGCTCTACACGCATCCCTAGATACGCGTACAACAGTAGCAACTACCCGAACCATCGTCTTATCGACGGCATCATCACCACAGGACAGAATTCCCCACACATTGGATACCTTCATACAAACACGCGTATGGCATGTAAATAATCCAGCATTATATAAGCACTTCCCTAGATCAGCAGTGTATCCGATCATGCTCTCACAACTCTCACTTACCGAGGCGTAGAGGCAATGGATCCATACATTACCACTCAAGTGAATGACACTCATACAATAGCACATCGTATGAGCAATGAAATAGAAATATGATGCAAAGACCCCCAAGTCAGTACTTAAATAAGCCACCTAGAGTCCTTAACTGGGCATATAGGATATGACCACTAGCACACTATTAAGTTTTAAAACTTAGTTTTAAACACAATTTTGGTTTTAAATACTCATGGGAACAGTAACCTGCTAAACCTTGCTCTGATGCCAGCTGTAACAGAACCGACCAATTATATGAGATTAAGTAAGGAAATCTTCCGCCAAAGCAGATAATTTAGCAAACTTAAGCCCGTATAACCCGGTAGTCCGTGAAACCATGAAGGATTTCAAACCAATCGACATACAAACTAAGATCGTATAAGTTTAGCAATCACCATCACATGTTACATAAAGTTCGCAATGATAGTTGGATACATCGGAGTTTAGAACATAAAGTTATTACAACCCAAGTTCAAACTAAAATAGCGGAAGCAAATAGTTTTAAAGCCACACACACTTTTGGTTCAGATACAGTGCCAGTAGGTAGTCATCTCCAACAAAAGCATCAGATGAGAAATACGGAGTGACCATTGCCCTTGGTCTTAGTTGTCGCCCATCGCCGGGTACATGCAGTTAATGCAATAGCCGTAGTACATTTGACCATCTACAACAACAATGGGAACAACGCCCTGAGTACGAAAAGGTACTCAGCTAGACTTACCCATCTTAAACCAAAATAAAGCGACACCAATGATTATGCAAGGCTTTCTTTAGTGGGCTAGCTGACTCATTTGCGAAAAGCATAAGCTATCATGAAGAAACCATTTTAAGTACTTTGCATCATCTTTATTATGACCTATCCATCTAGGTAAGCACCTATACTATAGCAATCACTTGATTAACCAATAACATCCAGTTACCAACTTAGATTTAGCATATCCCATACCATCCAGATAATCATCAGTGTTCCATCATAATTACTACAATGCGGTAGCTCGAGTCAAGTGCTCACTATCTATGAGCGATGGCGATTCGAATCGATTCCTAACTAGCTGGTGATTTATTCCTCACACAAACCACACTCACCGATCAAGTGAGCTATAGATCACTAATGACACTTTCCAAGTAGCCACGGGATAACAATCATGGACCGCACTTCCTAGGGACCACCCGATAGCCAGGACGCACCTTAGGCTCACTCTTCGTGTCCCCGTCATACCCCCTTCAGCACCAGTCTGCCAATATGAGTTTATCCCGGCTCGAATAGTGTCACTAGCTTCATAGTCGAAAGGTACTTTATTCGGCCAGCTAAATGTGAGGCATACGTTCAACATGACAAGAGGGACAAGCAACGATCGGTCCTTAATCGACACAGACAGAAAACTAACAGCACCCCAGAACCCTAACTGGTTGCCTCCAACTTTTCCGTCTAGCCTTCAATTATCCATCACACATGGTTAATTCCAAGATATCATTCTTTCCATAGCTAAATTCTTCCAGTAACCACCTATAAATGTAGATGACCATAAATCACTGATCACTACCGGTCTAAGCAAGGCTAAGCAGGTATTCGATCCTGACCTAACAGGGTAAAAAGGTAATAAGGTAGGCAAGGATAGTAATAAATGCATCAACGGTTTCAATCAACTCCTACAACTTAATGCAACAATATATAAACTCATATATAGAAAGAATTGCTTTTATAAAGTAGGAGACTTAGAATGCTCTGGGGCTTGCCTCGTTTGAATGAACTAGGTTGATGATCCACGCACTCGGGCAAGTCCTCTCCTTGCTCCTCTTTCTCTGGCACCTCTTGTGCCTGGATTTCTTATGGATCTGTCCTGGTCTGCTCTTCCTGAACTGCTACTAGCAACTCCTCCTATGATCCTGTATGATGCAAATGTATAAGTGCTCATGCATAGGTGCATCGAAGAGATAACATGTAATGATCATGATGCATGGAATGTAGATGAACATGTTTAACTTTATTGGACATAGTAGAAGTAAAGCTCTTCTATAAGGTAGCCAACATCATCTAAGAACATATACTACTGCTACAACCACTGTACTAACATGCCAAGTCACCACAGCAAGCTAAGATGCTTCAAAGATACACCAAAGCAAACATTATTAACTAAACATGCATTAAAGAAGATTATTTTTTTTCATTTTAAACTAGGGCTACAACAACAACATATATTTCTGGTGCTCATAAAATTATGAGAAAATTCAGTAGCTTCCTTAGCCAATAATTAGTCTACCATAAAATTTTCATTGCATGTGGATAAGTATAATAGCCTACACAAAAATGATAAGCTATGGCATAAATATGAGCATGAAAATACTTTGTATTATGAAAAGTATCAAACAACAGATTTAATAATTTTCCTATGTTCTACATAGTAAACAATCACTGCACAAAAATTATCATATATATGTTTTATACAATTTTTGCTCTCTATCAAAATAACAAAAAATCATCAATTAAAGGCACTTGAACTACACATCAATATTTCTCTGCAGAACATGCATGACATATATTTTTCCTACAAAGTACATCACTAAAGGAGATTAACAAAACTAGAACCATATTTTTTTTGATAATTATTCTATTTACTAGACATTTTCTAATATAACAACAATACAAGAATTAAATAAAACCCTATACAAAAGTATCACAAAAACCACATGCAATATTTTTCTACTGTAGATCTAAGACTAAGAAGCATATAGAAATTTGTTTCACCAAAATTGGGGCACCACAGCAGCAACTATGTATTTTAGAATCCTTTAAAAGCATTTTCCAGAAATCTTTTTCTTTTAAAACGAAAATCCAGTCGTTGAAAACGCTGGGTGCACCCGGTGCAGTGCACCTAGGTTCACGCTGAGGTGCTGACAGTAGGCCCCCACGGGTCAGCCGGCCTCAACTACCAGCTACCCGCTGTAGGGGAGGCGGCGCTGACCGGCGCGAGCTCGCCATCGGCGAGGTGGCCGACGACGAGGTCACCACCCACGTGACCACCAGGCCAAGGCGGACCTATCGGTGCATCTATCGGGGCCAATGGAGCTCGGGAGCAAGCTCATCGGCATCTATGGCGGCGTGGTGGCCCGGCTCACCGTCGGTCGGCCATCTCCGGCCGAGAGGTGGTGCGGGGAGTGGCTTGAGAGCTACCCCGTGTTCGTGTGGTGCTCGTGCGCATAAAAAGGAGGCAAGAAGGAGGATGGAGGGGCGAGGTCCACAGAGCGACGCATCTCCAGTGAACTCGTCCTAGCTCCGGCGAGCGATTACCGATGACTCATCACTTACCACGGTGAGAAGGTGCTAGCACGGGATGCACGAGGTGGAGGAGGAGCTCAGGGCAAGATGGAGTGGTTGACGGTGAGCTTCAGTGGCTGAACGAGCCAACTTCGGTGAGGGAGCATGCGCTGCGGTGGTAGACGGCCGCTGCACTGCTGCTACTGAGCGAGAGGTAGGGGGACAAGGCAGCAAGTGAGAGGAGCATGGGGTGGAGCGCGCGTCTAGTCTGCTCTTGAGCCAAGTGTTGGTCAGAGCACCACCCTTCGCCGCCAGTGTACGGATGCCACGTGGCGGCCGGGTAGGCGGGGAAGGCAGGCGCGGCGCGTCCGCGCATGGGAGCGACACGGCGTGGGCCTAGGCCAGCGAAGCGACACTGGGCCAGACGCGGGGCATGGCGCGGCGCGGGAGTGGGAGCGCGAGCGCGAGCGCGCGAGCGCTGCGGGCCGAATCCGTGAGCGGGCTAGAAGGGAGGCGACGGCCTATTAAGTGAAAATGTGATCTTTCCTTTTTATTTTCTTCCCCAAATTCATTCAAATGAATTTTTAAACCTTTTCAAAGTATTTTCAAAAGTTGGACCCAAAATAAAAGTTGTTCAGAAAAATGTACTCTACAACTTTGCCAAAAGGAGTAAGGTCAAAACCCAATTAGATTTTGAACTATAGATTTAAAGTTAATTTAAATCAAAAACCCTATTTTAGAAGATTATTTTAAAAGCAAAATTTGAGAAAACCTTGAATATACACCTTGCTCCAAATTGCATCCTAATTACTTCTAAGTGGTCTAAGTGATCAACCAAGGTACACACATGGCAAAACAAACATAGCATCCAATCTATTAAAACAAAACTATGCAACATACATGTTTCATTAGTATGTTTCAATTCTATATTTCATGTCATGCTTATGAATGCATAATAATGATTATGCTCATGATTTGCAAAATGTTAATGCATGCTTAACACCGAGGTGTTACAATGTCAGGTGTGAGCATTCGTCGTCAACATCAATCTTCCAGGGTGTAAAGTTTTTTTAAGGACTCCTAGGGCTTTACGGGTGGCTGATTTGTAATGAACATGTTTGGTTTTTGATGCGGAGGATAGGTGATCAGCGCATTCTTTTGTCATTTGGCTGCCTTTTCGCCTTCCTTTTTGTTCGAATTGGAATGTGCTTCGTCCCCTTTGGTCCCATGCTAGTAAGTGCATATTTTAGCCTAGGGGTTGGCCCATGAGGCTAGAACGGTGCGTACCCTGTTGGAGCGGCGTGATGTCGAGGGTAGGTCACAGATCCGGCTCGATGTGAGAAGAAAGTGAGCAAGTGGCTCGTGGCCCTTTCCCTCCTATCCCTTTCCCCTTGAGCGAGCAAGTTCCTTGTTTGTGCTGATGAGAAGTCAAGACTTAGGTCATCGATTCGTCATGGCGTGGGGCGCTGTCGGAAAAGAGTTCGAGATGGATGGATCACTGGGATGATGACCAATGGTGCTGCGCCATGGATCATGTGTGTGTGCCTATGAATGTAGCCCCCGCGAGTGAGTCATGTCTGGCCATGGGTGCAGGTTAGATCAAGCCATTCGGGAGTTGAGCGCTACTAGGACATGCTGTATGGGAGTCGTGCTATCAGGTTTCACCCTATGGGTCGATCCTAGGCTTGCGTGGCTATCGATGAGCCTATATATGTATGTGGACGTGCTTGGGTGATGAGGCTAAAGTCAAGGTGGATATGACTGACCGATGTACCAGAAGCTGGCGATGAACTGGTTGTTGTAGCTTGGGGCGCGTCAAGCCCCCGAGTGTCTGCTCATGATGGAGTCGTCGTAATCCTAGTGCTGGGAGTTGATGGGGATGCTTCTTTACCGCTTTGAATGGTCGTGGCTAGCGTGGATCGGCCCCTCGGGCGGCCTTAGGCTGGTCCTTGCTGGTTTGATGTCCTCGAGGGGCTCATGAGCCCCCGAGGATGGCTTCTTCACGTCCGACGTGTAGTAGCTTCTGGCCAGGAGGGCTTGTGTGTTCCGGTGCTCGAGTCCTTCTGGCTTGATGATGTTGCTGCCGCCGCATCTCTACCTCTGGTTGTGGTGGCCACTTTCAAGGGAGAGCAGTTATGACCTATCGCTGCGGGAGCTAGATTTGAGTACAGCGTGGTTCAACGCACTCATTGTGGTGAGTAGTGTGCTCAGGATGCCCTCTTCCTCGGATGCACATGCTTCCTAGCGATGGCTGACAGTTCGCCGAGGTGTGTCACACAGCTTGCCCGTTGCCTAAGATCGGATCCTGGTTCTAGGCTTGACATCATGTGGCGTGACACCGGTTGGTCGCTTGATCACGAACGACGCAGCGTGGTGGCGGGTGATTTCGCCATTCGTGCATGCCCTGTCTTGTCACGTTCTATAGATGACGAAGACGCTGCTCGAGGAGTAGTTCTACCATAGGGCCTAGTTTTGCCACGTGGGGAGTCTGGACTGGGTAAAAGCTGATGACGGGCGTTGCCTCGTTGGTTCAGGTGATCTCATGGTTCCCGAAAATGATGTGGGCACCGCAGGCCATTCCTTGGGTGAGATCACCATGAGCCATGGTTGTCTGGTTTTCTGGGTGGAAGTCTCGGCCATGGCCAGTAATGAGAGGGGGCACTGGGCCCCTCACGTGGGTGAACTCCGGGATGTAGCCCCCAAGAGTAGTTCTGAGGGTGTGTCCACCGTGGACCACGGGATCCAGACCTATGGGATGGAGGTCCAGGCCGCAACTGAGGGCGGGCACGGGCGTCGGCCCATTGGTGCGGTTAACCATGTGGTTCCCCAAAAGGATGTGCCTAGTTGAGGCCATTCCCTCCGCGTGGTTCCCCAAAAGGATGTGCCTAGTTGAGGCCATTCCCTGGGCGAGTTCATTACGAGCCATGGGCCTTTGGCTTCCCGAACAGGAGGCTTGGCCACGACCGGCGATGAGCGAGGGTACTGGCCCCTATGGGCAGGTGAACTCCAAGATGCTACCATCCGAGGTAGTTCTGAGAGTGTGTCCATGGTGGGCTACGTGCTCTGGATCTCTGTGACAGAGGTTTGGGTCGTAGCCACGGAAGGACACGGGTGGTGGCCCTTTGATGCGGATGAACTCATAGCTTTTGCAGCGGATGTGGCTGCCATGGGCCATTCCACCAGCGAGTTCACCGATAGTGCGAGGAGCCATCGCTTCCTTCTCAACAAATGAGAGTGCGCGACTGTCCCCTACCTGGCGCGCCAACTATCGGTGTTTCGTAATTCGGACTAGTAAACTTATATGATTGCTGCGTTGCTCTAGGAAGATGATGGTAGCATCCAATCGACACGAGGATTTATACTGATTCAAGCCAGAGCCCTACGTCTTCCTCGCTTGAATGCTCTGAAGTTCTTACAATAGGGAGTGCAAGGATGGTGAAAGAGGTGGTGGAACCTATGCTAGGCGAGGGCTGCCCAAAGGGAAGCTCTAGGAGCTCTACTACAATGGTGAATGAATGGAATTGTAGAGGATGTGAACCGTGTTGCCCTAGCGATCCTTATATAGAGATCGGGGCTAGGGCTTGTACAAAGAGGAGGTTCTCCTGACCGAAGGGTCGAGAGCCTGAGGGAGGTCCTAGCTAACTTGGCTTACAAGCTACGCCGTCTTCTGATGCACATCAGGTTGTGGCTATCATCATGGTCTTCTGGCCACGTTGCGGCAGGGCGTGACGTGGTGCTACTGTTGTGGTCGTGGCGGCACTGTAGCCTCGTTGGTGGTTCGTCAGCCGTCCCGTGGAACATGGTGTCCGTCGTGGCCTTCGTCATCGTCTCTAGGCTCCCAGGGACGTCGTACCCAAAGTAGGTACTTGCCCTAGGTCATCGATCACTTGGTCGCTTTGCGGGGCTGAGGGCCACGACTCCGATCGTTGGGGTAGGAGCACTCTGCCGGTCTGGATGTCCTTCTGTCGAGCCCCTTGTCGTGCATCCCATCTCGTAGTGGGTAGGATCATACAAGTGTCTAGTCGGTCCGTATTTGGATGGTGGGTATCGTACCTATTGCCACCGTAGTGCGGTATAGTCTCGTCGGAGCGGCATGGCACAGGATGGTGTCTGACCGGACCGAGGTGATTGTGGGGTCAGTCCGGCGTGCTTGCTCCTGTCAGAGCAAGCACGTTTAGCTAGGCGCGACCTCTCTCTACCCTTTCCAGGGGTCGTGACGGAGGAGGGGTCGTGCGTCTTGCGGGCGCCGTATGACTGAGGTGGCTGGTAGGGGTCGTGGCTGACCCCAACCTTGGCGTGCTTGGCTTAGCTAGGCCTCGGTTGTTTGGGCTTTCGCTATCGGGTAAATTGTGGGCCGCGTGACCTGCCTACTACTCGGTGCCTTGAGACACCCCGGGGTTACAACCCCGACACTTCCTAAATCATTTTAATTGTGATAATGAGTCTTTTGAGAACCTTATTAATTTGTGAACTTTATGTGATTTGTTAGAGAAAGGAAGTATTTCTACTTTTTTTCTTAAAAAAATTAGTTTCTCGTTAGGTTTCTTGAGGATATTTTTCATTAAGTAATTTATATGAGTCATTGATCTTCCTAACATGAAACTTTGCATATTCTTGATATCATTCCTAAGCTATAGTATTCGAAAATGATTTAAGCATAATAACTATGACCCTATTTGTTTTGACTTGTAATCAGATTCGAGAACTTTGAACTAACACGACTGGAGAACCGAAAAAATTCCTATGGTACAGACAAAATCAATGTCAACAAGTTATTTGTTGTAAATTTTTAGATAAAGCTGTTCGTTGTAAATGCCTTGTACTTGGACAATATATCTAAAACTAATCTAGTTTTGAGCCTTGTACAAAGGAATACCATTAGCTTCTCTACACGATACAAGCTATCTTGTGGAACAAACAGATGACCTGGCAGTTAGCCAGTAGGCAGGGGGACAAGGAGCCAAGGACCCAGTGCTCTAGCTTATTCCGACTCCTAGAACCTTCTAGATAAGGTTCTAGATTAATTGTATCCCGGAATTACTCTCCGTGTGCTGAGCAAATTGTATCGGGTGCTAATCTTGTGGATTGATGGCCACTGTAGGTTCGTAACAGAGAATTACAATTAAGGTTTGTTACCGTAGGCTAAATTTCTCTTGACCCTATCTGTATCTCTAATCTGCATCTTCCAAAAGGATAATGATAGGAACCAATCTGCGAACTGCCAGTCGAGCAATCTCCTTCAGCTGAAGTGCTATCTGCTGTCCACTTTAGGCAAACTTCTAGCTCAAACAATCCTCATTCAGACGTAGCAGCAGCGGAAATTGCCTCGTGGCAGTCACTCGCATCACTTAAATACTTCCAGCTAGAATGCATACATGATCAGCAGCAGAACAAAATAGAAAACAAAACAGAATAAGATCAAATTCCTGAATTAAACCGAAGTATCCAAGAAAATTCATGATTCATAGTACTAGAGAAATGGTATTTTGACTAGCCTAGAAGGTGAAGATCTCATCAGGCAACCAACACAACTCGCGTTACGGGCTGATTGATAAGTAACTTTAGGACACCGGCTACAGCATTACAACAGCGGCTAATTCAAATTAAATTAATCTTACTCAGGGGAACAACAGCAGGTGAGACCATGAACCCTAGCTAGCTTAGCTATAGCAGACACGCCGTCACTGATCAGAGCAACATGACGTCACTGATCAGAGCAGACAACGCAAGAAGACCGTTTCATAGCAGCAGTACCAACCACCAGCAGCTTCCTCTCCAGCCCAACCAACAAATGGGGTGCCGAGCACTGTTAGTTCGACATCATCTTCATGTCAGAATCATGCCTATTCTGCTGGTGCACTGAGAGGGACCAACCCCCGGATGCATAGGCAGGCGGCATGTGCTGGTGCTGGTGAGGGTGCTGATGCTGGCTAGAGTGGTTGAACGGCATCGCACTGTGGTTGATTGGGCTGCCAGAGTCATCAGATGATGCGCTGGATGTTCCCTCCGATGGAGGGCTGGTGGCCACCGGAGCTGGCACAAAGGTAGCCATCTGTGGTGGAGGGGCAGCCATCGGTTCAACCTTCCGTGCTTCAGCTGGCTTTGATTTCTTTCCCTCTGCGATAAAACTAGCCACCACGACCTGATGAACAATCAGACACAGGTAGAAATACCAAGTGATCAGTGATATAAAGCAATTGAACAGATGTCAGCTGGGGTGAGGAAGAAAATCTACATGTTGATCGGACCTGAACAGGAGTTGCAGCCATAAGCATTCCAGCAACACACCCTCCAAGAACTCGGCCATCAGATCCTGCAAGTGCGACACTCAAGCCACCAGTCCTGCTGCGAGTATCACCATCCTCCGCAAGCAGGAAAGAACCAGATAGCGAGATGATCTCAAAGCGCCCCTGCCAGAAGAAAATGTACATAGCATTGTCAGGCGGAGCAATGAACAGCAGGCATAACTTGTAAAGTTAATTGCTCAGAGCATATATGTTAGATTCAAACGCTGTTGTTCGTAAGGTGGTATGTTACATGTGTCAACTAGACCAAACACTTTGCCAGATGGCATCCAAGTATTCAACCTTCGCATCAAAGTTGCAACCCAATTAAAATCCAAACACTAGGCTAAAAAGAATTAGTGGGTGAACTGAAAGTAAATTGATGTGCTTGTGAATCCATTTCAGATGACCTAAGTCAGGAAAAAGAACTAACAACAATACACTCCTTCCTTAACTGAAAGCCAATGTTTCCCACCTACCAGGTGGCATTCTCATCAACACAAAGTCCAAGATGATCAGTGACTTATTCTATGGAAGATTGGAGAAAATCTCATGAAATTCAGATACCATTCTCAAAAACGATACGTATACATCCACTTGCTCCAAAGCAGTAGAACACCATACCTCATAAGTAACTAGTCCACCAGATGTGGCTGGCTGCCGAAGTGTAACATTACTAATTGCACCGTTCGCAGAAAGGATGCAGACTGTGCGAGGGCCTTGCTGTGAGAATGTCATTATTTTTGAAGCAACATCCTGTCAGGCAAGAAGCAGACATTAGAACAGAGATTCAAGTTTTTGACCCACTGGCAATAAATGAAGAAATAACTTCATAGCCATAAAGAAATAAAAAGGCACGACCAAATGCATGGCTTGGCCTTGCACCATGCTAGCTAACAGCTTGCACAGAAGAATTCTATGCACAGCAAATGTTGAAGCAGAGAGATGAAAATATCCAATTCAGTTCCAGATTGGTTGATCAAGATGCACAGGCCACACAGTTAATCCAATTCAAACAACTGTTAAAAGTAAATTTTGGTTACCACTCGAGATCATCAATTTAATTGATAATAAGGTTAGCAAACACCAGTAAAGTAGTACTCCCTCCGTCCCTAAATGTCTGTCGTTTTCGCTTCCCGAAAAACAAATTTGACTAAATATATATTAAAAAATATTAATATTTATGATACATAATTAGTATCATTGGATAGATATTTGAATCTTATTTATTGGAGATAGAAATGTTGCACGCATTTTCTATAAATCGAGTCAAAGTTATCGACACACAAATCGTGGCGACAAACATTTAGGGACAGAGGGAGTATGTTGCATCCATGCTACCAAATCCGATCAGCCATCATGATTCACCGACACAACGATATTAGGAGGCAATTAATTAATATATAATGTATTAATGTTTGCTACCATGGAGTAATTTGATCAGCATAAAGCAATCCTTTCACCCAGCTACCCTGCACAGTCCATGCTCCAAGGCCTCACCTCACTCAAGAGTCAAGAGTGAGGACTGCACAACCAAAAGGTGCCAGCTGCCTGGAGCCCCTCATCGTACACCGCAGGATTCATGGTACTGGCAGCACACCAGACTATCAGTCAGAATCCGGAATGACACCGAGTGCATCACCCATTAGTACTCCAGCTTGCCACCACTGACAGTGGGCCCGGTCAACTGGCAGCCGTGCCGGGAATCTGACGAACACCCACGCCACGCGAGCTCGCAACCTGCCGGGCTTCCCAACGGCATGGCAGAACAGAGCACAAAGGTCACAGCAAGCACCGGTGACTTGGCCTTGTGGCAAGAAGCCACCACATGACATGCGCACTCAGAGGAGACGCGCGGACTCGCAGATCTACGCCATTTACGACCAGCAACCGCAAGGATGCAGCAAAACGTTTGAAAGTTGAACCAAGATCTGTGAATCTTACCTCGCCGGCCTTGACGGTGAGGATGTGAGGGGTGAAGGCGATGCCCCAAGAACCTGCACGAGCGAAGAAACGAGCACAGCACTGGTGAGATAGGACGCGCGCAAGAAAGCATTACGCAGGGCTTTAGTACGGGAGAAAAAACATGTACCCAGGGCTTCGAACTGCTTCTTCTTGCCGGAGCCGGGGGGCCGGCCGCGGCGCTTGGCGTTGGGGTCGGACGGGGGGCTGCTGATGGAGAACCCGCCGTGCTGCTGCTGTCCGGGAGCCGCGGCGCCGCCGGCTGAGGCGGAGGAGATGGGGGCCAGCGCCAGAGCCATGCTCCCGTCGGGCGCGTACTTGCGCGGCCGCCCGCGCTTCTTGCGCATCAGTTCGCCCATGCCCAGCACGTTGGCCCCCGGTGCGCCCGCCGCGCCCGCGCCCGCGGCGGACTGCGGTGGCGCCGCGTACAGCATGGGCGCGGAGTGGTGGTGCTGCTCCCCTGGCGCCTTCCCAGACATCTGGTCGAACGAGAGCCGCATGCCGCCGGGCATGAACGCGGCAGGCGACGAAGCCGGGGCCGCCTGCTGCGCGAACGGCGGCGGCGGCTGGTGCTGGTGCTGCGGCGGCGCCATAGAAGAAGGGGCCGGCGGCGGCGGCTGAGAGGCCGGTGCAGGCACGGGCGCCGCGGCGGCGGCGGCGGCGGTGGTGGCGGGGAGCGGCGACACGTCCTTGGTCTCCATTTGCGTAGATCTATCCGCTTGGCAGCTTCCGCCTCCTCGTCTTGTCGCCGCTGCCGCTGCCGCTGTGCTTCACAGTGGCAGTGGTCCTGTCGAGCTTGGACTCGCAGCACAACCGGGCTCTCAGCTTTGACCAGACAAGCTCAGCTGATCAGAGACCTTGTCCTTCTCCTCCCAGCACTGCAAGGGGCTCAGCAAGGCTAGCTAAGACTAGAGCACTAGCGGTAACATGGAGATTAAGCGAGAAAGCACACCCTTAGTCTCAGCTACTAGTAGTTAGCTATAAGTTGCTCACAAGAGATAATTTTTAAAATCTGGAGCTAGGAGACGGATAAAAAATCAAGAAAGCAGCTAGGAGAGAGAGGGGGAGAAAGCAGGGGAGGGAGGGAGATTTGGTGGGAGTTAGGAGGGGGAGGTGACTGATGCCCGCGCGCACGCCTGTACGGTACCTAGGGGACAAAGCTAGATCGGCAGGGAGGGGGAGCAGCAGGTCCATCACCATGCCATGACCCGCTGCGTCCTCCTCCTTCCTCCTCCAAGTCCTCACTTCACACCAAACGCCACTCACTCACTCACTGCTCCTCTTGACCTCTTGCTTGCTTGTTTGGCATGCAATGGGAGATGGATGGGAGCCTCGAGCCTAGGCTTGCTGCTGCGTGCTGCCTAGGTGCGTGTGAGAGAGAGCAAAGCGAGGAGAGGAAGCAAGGTGGGAAAAGGAGGGGGAAATTACGGGAAATGGAAATTAATAAAGGCGAAGCAAATAAAGAAAGGGGGAGAGCAATCAAGAAAGAGATTTGCTACGCGCACACGCACAAGCACAAGCACAAGCACAAGCACGGGTGTGGTGTGTGGAGAGAGAGAGAGAGAGAGCGCGCGCGCGGACCAGTTTTGTGCACTGCATCACCCTACTGCAAGTATCTGCTACGGTAGCAATAAAGACGGAGTTGAGGGGTGTGGGGACGCTTTTTGGCTCGGAGTTCGTGAGAAAGAGAGACAAGTCATAACTACGCTTTCCCACCTTTTTACTCCTCCATCCACCACCACCGTTCCATTTTCCACCGCAAAACACACGAACAAAAAGCCGCTACCAGCCACTACCCTAAATTCAATGCTCCATTAGCTCGGGTGATAAACCGTGGTTAAAAATATTATTGACTAATTTACTATAAAAAATATTATTTATTAATTAAAAAAAAGTATAATTTATAAGTCAAACGAACCTGACGCAAAACATCAATAAATAAAATAAAAAGATTGAAAACACCAAGTTGATTAGCATGATGCTTCTGCCAAACAACATCGCGCTTACCATGTGTGAACAGCTCTCATCTTACACTAGACTCAGAGGGTGTTTGGTTTTTTCTAGTCGCTCGTAAAATTCATGTCACACTAAATATTTAGATACTAATAAGGAGCATTAAATATAGATTAATTATAAAACCAATTACATAGATAGAGGCTAATTTACAAGACGAATTTTTTAAGTCTAATTAATCCGTCATTAGTATATGTTTACGATAGCACCATGTTATCAAATCATAGACTAATTAGGCTTATAAGATTCGTCTCGTAAATTAGTTATAAGTTGTGCAATTAGTTTCGTAATTAGTATATATTTAATACTCTATGCATATATTAAATATTTGATGTGATTTGAATTTTAGAAGTTCGTGCAGAACCAAACCGGCCCTCATCAAAGGATAGTACGCCAGAATTCAAAAGGGGCCATTGAAGGCTCTGAAACACCGAACATTTTGAAGTATACGCGGACAACGGTGAAAAAAAAGACAGGCTTATCTAGATTGGCAAAGCCTTTTGATTCATGATGTAAAAGATGGCATGTCTGGGTTACTAGAGAATGAGATTGTCAGCTGCTAGATCCATTTCATGCTATGCGTTTAACTTTGGACGATTAGGACGTGCATATATCACATTTGACTGCTCTTAACAGCATTCTCAACCAACTACGTCATTGTCTGACCTAGAGCAACTGAATAAGGGCCCAATTACCAAAAGAATTAAAAACTATATGCTTCTTTTCGCCAATAACAACCAAAGTAAGGTTCTTTATAGCAAGACTTCTTGATGGACTTTAGCGTCAGCTTCTTTGATTTTTTGGTCAAGCACCGCCAAACGCTAACTCATGAAACAACTGTGTGAGAGAAGCATTTTTTTACTAAGAAGGTGAAGCCACCTACTGAGTTCTTTTCCCCCAGTTCGCTTATCTTATAATCTGTTTTTTTGATTTGTTTTTTCAGTCGGAACAATATTTTTCTTTCACAACAAATCAACCGGAACAGTGTTTCGTCTTGTTTTTCAGCGAAACGAACGGGTTGTCTTGTTAGGTGAAACCGTTGGTAAAGAAAACCTTGTAAAAAAAGGTCTAAAGCAACGTCACACGCCTCCAAGCTAGCAATGAGCCAACCGCTAGCGATTTTTTTTTTTCTAATTCTCTCCCCTCCATATCAATCCCAAGCCTAGTCATCTAGCAACATTGTCCTTGTTGGAGGCACCCTTAGGGCATGGACAAGGACAATATTGCCATAGTAGTTTTTATAGATGGGTTCCATGTTAGTGGCCCACAATGTTTTTCCTGCCTACACAATAATATGGGCCTAATCAACAAATAAAGTATCCATCCACCATACAACCATTCTCACCTCTCATGTGTCCTTTCTCGCACGAAGCTCTTCTTCCGCACCACGACCTCACCCATCCCTCCTTTGTACGGATCAGCCTACCTCCGCCCTGAATCGAGCTTCCTAGCCTTGGACCGGCTTGTCTCCACCTAGATTGAAGAGGACCATGAAACATGGGCCTATTGTCCAAGACGGTTGTCGATGAGTCATTCCCCACTAGTGTCCCAATGGCAGCCATCATTGTCGTCTCTGGTGCCCTAAGCCTCTGACGCTCCATCTGGTGGCGCTTGTAGGATCTAAGGAACTGGCTGTAGGGGGGTGAATATACGGTAAAAACAAAGACACTAGGCAAATTTAATTAGCTACACAAGAGAGTCCCAATATACCACTTCCTAACTAGTGGGGCTTACAACCTAGAGTGACAAGTAAGCAATTCAAATTAAGGAAAGTAAGCAACATTGAAAGGATCTAAGAAATGACTAGAGGGGGTGAAGAGACGGTGACCACCAAAAACCAAAGACACTAGTGGAAATTTATTTAGTAATACAAGAGACCCTAATGATACAACTTCTAACTAGAAGTTTGCTTCCTAGGGTGACAAGTGCAAGTAGTTCAATTCTAAGAATGTAAATAAGTCAAAGTAAGTACAAGAATTGAAATGAGCACAAGAGATACCACAAGATGTATTCTCATGGTATTGGTGACTTGCCGGTCACCCCTAGTCCACGTTAAGGTGAGCCCTTGGTCCACAGCTCCTTTACCAAGCTTCCAACCCCATAAGGTTGTCATAGTACCGTAAGCACTTGATCTCGAGCCAGATAGAACAACAAGGCACTCTCAAAACCTCAATTCCACTAGAGTTGTCATTTGCCTCTTCCGACGGGGATGAGCTTAATATCCCCCTCACAAGTCTTCTCTGGAGCACGAACACAATCTTCGTTGTTGCATTTCGACTAAGTCCCCAAGCTCCAATACCATCTAAGTGAGGACAACCTCCAAGAGTAATAATCAAACTTGCTTGCAATATGATCTTCTAGTGCCACTAAAAAATATCTCAATACAATGCATTAGAATGTTGATCTCACACTCTGTTGGTATAAATTAATGGATGCAAAATAATCCACAAGCGCACGGATATTATACCGATGTAGCACTTTACCGGGATTACCCAATTTTATATTGAACTCAAGGAAACATGTGTGAGAATAACCAAATCTAGCTTAACCCAACTTCACAATCAAGGCTAGATAATAGGAGCGTAGAGGAGATTGCTAAAGTCTTCTAGTTCTAGCTTCGGTAAGCTTTGTCTTCTATTACTCAATTATGAGGATATTACTAAAGAAAACACAGATAGAGTATGTTTTCTATAGCAACATGGTCGTGCTAGGCCTACTAATGGGAGGTGGACTACAAAGGATTCAGTGAGGCTATAAGAGTCACCCTAGCGAGCTACCACCGATCCAGAAAATATGGTACATCCACGAGTAACCGAGTCTAAACACCACGCTTACACTACGAATACTACTTTAACCTAGGAGCTACAAGGATTAAAGTACTTAAAAGAGAGTTGCAAACCTAAAGAATAATATGAACAAAATGCTTACTTAAATTAGAAGTCGATTACCAGAGAAATCTCAAAAGCAAGCTCAAGAAGAACTTGATTACGCTAGGTTACAAGCCGTAGAGAGAGCACTGACAGGTCGAGACTCCTCGAAACTCTTCCCTCTTACTCTATCTCACTATCTCTAATATAAGACTAGATCCTATCGAGAACTAATCTTCTCTTGATTGCTAGCTCTAGATCCTGGTGGACATATGAATTAGGGTTTCTGGCTTCTCGGCTCTTAGGATCAGACTTGGCTTAATTGCCATGAGGAGGGTGCAGGCAGGTATATTGTGGCAGAAGCCACCCGAAATAGCACGCTTCTAGAGATGCTCGTCTTTCACCAGACACTAAACACCCCAAAAGTAAGCTATATCAAACGGTTCTATTGAGCACACCCTAAGGGAGAACTCGAATAATCCACATTTTTCTCTAGGATCTAATAATGAGAATGAGTTTATAATACTTAGTCCATTTCATACAATAAAAGTTCTTAGAAATATATTATTATAATACCAAGTTCAGAGTGTGGAATTTAAACAGCAGAATTACAATGAACATCTAATGGTGAGATACAAGGATCTATCTGTGCCCACCAGAAGAATCCTCCACACAACAGCTACACGTCAAGCTGCACCTACAACAGGGGTAAATAAACCCTGAGTACACAATGTACTCGCAAGACTTACCCGACTAGTGGGAATAATTTCCCGACTCCAAGGATATGATAAGCTTTATGGTTTGTTGGGTTTCCTTTTTACAAAAGCATTACTAGTAGTGAATCCTTATATATGTATTTTATTAGCAGTCATAATTAATTCATTGGCTAACTATTCTAGGTAAGCACCTATTCTACTTTCAAGTAAGAGTTGAGCAATCAGATCCATTCATTCCCTTTTCATCTTCTAGTTCTTACTACGATGCTAGATCGTAGACAAGTCATACCATATTATACGGCGATTCGTGAATCAATGTAGCCTAACTGGGTACTCCAAAACATATGCCCCGCTTGTACCCTAGGTACAAGTAGGACCAACCCACCACTCTCCTGTCAAAGGGTCCAGGTCCCTATCCAAACTTGGACTCTAAGCCCCCATACCTAAGTTCCGGACTCAGTGTGGTGCTTAGACCTCCACCATCCCCGCCTCCAATCAGTACGTCTGAAAAGAGCCGGAACCCATGACAAGAGAGCAATAAGCCATCCCTGCTCCCATAAATAAGTATGTGCTCAGGATAATAAGTCTATGACCTAACTAGAATCCAATGCAACGGCCGGTCCTTAACCGACACGGACAGGGAAAATAGTGTAACTAAGCTATGCCCCGTTGACCGTGGGACATAACCTCTTACACCCACCAATACCCGTACCATATCCCTACCTAGTCTTCATTTCCTTTCAGCATTTTATCATGAGAGTAATAAAAATAATCACCTATTGTGAGTAACGGCAGGTTACTCACGCTATCAAAAAACCTAAGCATAGCAGCTACGTGGCCTAAGCTAGTAGGACTCATAGGTAGGTATATCTATGCATGTAGTTTCAACAACAAGCCTATAACATAAATACACATCACATATATGTATCTAGTGATTATTCAAAATAAGTGTAATGCACTAGAGCTTGCCTTGGGCAGGTGTGGTATCAGCTCAGTCAGTCAATAGCGACTCTGAGATCTCCTCCTACACGAGGATCTCCTCCTCATACTCCTCAATCATCTCCTCGAACTCGTGGTCTTCGAGGTCACGATCTCTACCAACTCGTTCTCTACATGCATGCGATGATGACACAACATTTAGTATTTTAGCAACAACAGCTCCTAAATTAAGAATACATATGGTAAACTACTAAGCTAGCTCTAATGACTAAGATACTAAGCTAACTATCATCTTCATCAAGTAAAGTGTTGGGTTCAACTAACAAACACCTAGCTTAACAAATGAAGGATATATCTTTATTTCTACTAATAATTTAATGTATATTTGAAACAAAGAGCATTTAACTACCCTTATATTAAGTCTATTCTAAAGCTACAAAAATTATAGTGAGCACATAATAATACCATGAAGCTACTGTAAAATTTTCAAAGCTAAGGCTATCACCATTTTGCCATAAAAATTCCTACAATTTATAATCTAATAATATTAAGCACTCTCAAATAATTTAATAATTTTTTGTATCAACAAATATATATGAACTAAATACACTAATAGATAGAGCATAATTCTAGGAACTAACAAAATTAGTTTCATAATTTTTGGCTGCCTACATGATTTTATATGATTTACCAAAGTTCAGCTCAGAAATACAAATGAAAAACTATTTCTATTCTCCACAAAAAAGCTAAACTGATTTCGGCCTAATGTGGCCCACACGTGTGCAGCATGTGCGTGCGTGAGCGCACGGTGGCCCACGATGTGGAAGCCTACATGCACTGGCACTGTTGCAAAAATGCCCTCGTGTTATCAGAAAATAGCGTAAACACTATATGTACTATTTCTATAGACAGTGACTTTGCAACGGAACCCTCAGATCTTCTCCTCTTTACAACAGCAAGGCCGTCGACCATCCCTACACACGCCATCATGGAGAACGGTGGCACTAGCGCTTACACCGGCCACATGGGACCCTCGCTGACCTATCTACGAGACCGACGCTCACCTAGAGTTCAACGTGAGAAGATGGGCGGCAGTTGCACGAGTGGGGACGCCGTAGAGGGACCTCTCCACGATAGCGGGCACCCTGTGGCAATGGCGATGGTGTTCAGGTGAGCCGCAGCAACAACAAGGCGTTAGGGGTAGTAGGTGAGCAATGACCACTCACCAGTGACCTTACCGAAAAGCCAGCTCGACCGAAGACGACCCGAGCGAAGCTAGCCACGTGCGCGCTGTGAGGTGAATGATGGACCGTGAAGGCACAACCATGTCAGCGATGAGGAAGCGACACTAGAGCTATGACTAGCTTGCGCATGATGAAGAGGGAGCCAAGGCTAGCTAGTGGTGTAGAGAAATTGGCGTGGGATGAAGTGGTAGAGACTGGCCACGACATGGGCGACGACGGGCCTTAACTGCATAGCGGTGGGCAAAGCTCCAAAATTGGAGCTCGACGTGACGCGAGTCAAGGTGGGGTGGGGTCGGCTGGAGAGGGGGCGTGATGGCAGAGACACGAGCACAAGGAATTGATGAGAGGTGCTCGCTCTCTAGCTTCACTGTGACACGACGCAACGGCGGTGGAAAATAGAGGGAGAGAGAGAGGGAAAGAGAGAGATGGCGCGGTAGGTGGGCTTAGCTCATCCACGCCTTGGTAGGACATGAGCGGTGAGCATGGGAGGCCCATGCATCGGCACTACAGATAACACGTGCGTGTGTCCAACTGGCATGGCCCACGCACCATAGTGCCATAAATGGTGTGGCGATGGTGGCTCGGCCACGTGCGCGCGATAGAGGCGGCATGCACAGGGCTGGCAACAGCGCAGACGTGTAGCGGATTAGCATGGACGCAACAACAACATGACGGTAGCAGTAGTGTCATCACATGAGTAGTGCCAGCAATAAATGATTCATGGTGTAACACCGAGGGTATTACATATATAGCCTGGAGCATCAATCCTGAGCCCTTGGATCAAACCGACTTGAACAAACGACGTAGATGCATCCTAGGAGTCGATGGAGAAATGACATATCAATGAGGATGATAGGTGGGACCCCTAGGGGTGGGGTGGCCTACATGTGGGGTTGGCCATGTGTCCTGCTTCGGTGGAGAGCCTCCTAGAGTCTTCCCACGTCGGTTACACGGTGGAATTTCATGATTTGTTTTGATGAATAGGTCCTCCTTGTTGGTTTTCTGATTAAATCCTACTGAAAATACAGATTCATCAAAACTCGTGGAATTTGTTAGTTTAAACCCCTAAGTCTATGTTGGTGATTCATTTTAGCCATTTATGCAAGTTATATTGATGGTTTATGATATATGTTAACTACCGTCAACAAGCTCCCCCACACTTAGGCTTTTACTCGTCTTCGATAAAAAGGATGGATTACTCAAAATAAAACCTTAGGGCAAGACATCAACATAAAACCATTCCCAATCATACATACACTATGGGATTCAAAGTGTCTACCATGAAACTTTGGGCGGTTGAAAAATAGAACAGCTTGAAACAGATCACCATCTTCCTTCTGTCAAGTCAATTGGAGAAATATTTTAAGATTTTAAAAACAAAACATAGCTTACCTTCTCCTTTTGTGGTACTCTCAAATCACTCTATATATGTGGTATTTTTGGATCCTCACCAAGACATTGACGACTTTGCCTTCTTTTTGCCTACTTTTAAAAGCTTATGTGGAGCATAGGTAGGAATAAATATGAGAACATACTTACATTGCATATATCATAAAGTTAAAACAAGGATCCAAGGAGAAAAATATCATACTCTTAGATCAAGATGTGTATGTGTGTGGATATGTATATGGTGGCTATCCTAATTCTACTATGCTCCATGAAATATATCTCTCTTGCTTGAAACTTGGAAACTTTTGCAAGAAGTCATGGGCTATCTTATTCATCATTTTTAGGCGGTGTTTACACCAAAATTTGGGAAAGATGAATGCAGGAACTCAAGGCTTATAAAATTGTATCATCAAGGGATCGATCGGGTATGAATCGAGGTCAGCTGGTTTTGGTGCAGTGTCGAAATCGGCTATTTTATAGATGACATCAGCAAACAATATCAACGGACTACGTACAAATGACGTCGAGGGAGAAATATGTCGGACTCTATAAAAAGGAAGGGATTAGGGTCCAAGTTATCTTAAATTAGGAATGTTTTCTTTTATTTCAAAGATTGTAATAAGTCATGTTTGAGTAGGATTCATGTTGAAGTTCCAGGTATAAATATTGGACCCTGGCTATTGTAAGAGACATCCAATCAATCAATACCTATTACTTTTTTTGGCTTCACGCCAACCCTTAGCAATAGGAGTATTGTAGATCTCGGCGAGTTCTTCAACAAGCACGGATGCATCGATCCGGTCGACCTCTGTCTTATCTGTCTTATCTGTAAGTACTGTCATGGCTTATACTTTTATTTGTAAGGATGCATTGGTCCGGCCAACCTCTTACGAGCTCTAGTATAAGTTAGTTATCAATCCTTATCTAGTTTAAGTACGGCTGCATCGGTTAAGTTTGACCTTCACTGCTTGAATTAAATTAAGGTCAAGTTATCGGCTCTACCTAAGGGTGGCATTCTTCGGGTAGATTCATTAAGTTACCGATCTTGCTAATATTCTTGTTATCAGTAGTTTCATCGTTTATTTCACCACATTACGATGGTTCTTACTTTAAATAACAAATTATGTTTTATCAGTCATTCTACTTCGATCTTGATCATGCATAGTACGCAGCTAAGGCATGTCTAATCTTGAGAAGGTTTACTAGCTAGTTGAATCTGATTTATAGCTCGCTATTATGACTGTAACGATCCGGTCGATCCTCACTGTTAGCACTTTAAATAAGAGTATGCTAGTTGATAGATTTGCTTTCGACTAGGCGTGACCTTGGCTGTTTGCTATGCCTACATCGGCTAAATAGCCGATTACCAGTACTTTAACGCTTATAGTGTGTCTTCATGATTCTATTAAATGTAAATAGATCTGTTTATTTTAAAGGTTTGATTTGTTATCTTTATCATGGCTGCCATCGATCCGGTCGAACCCCACTGTTAAGGATAACAGGTTAGATTTGATGAGTTTATAGATCTATCCATATTAAATAGTCGATTGTTCAAATGCTGTAATCCCTTTTCTATCTGAATCGGCTATTTTAGCTGATTCGCCTGTGCTTTCACAGATATGGCACGCTTTCATGAACCTGTTGAAGTATGGTTGGTTCTATGAATTTTCTGGTTCTAGACTATCATCATCATAGCTGCATCAATCCGGTCGAACCTCACAGTTGACGATAATAGATTAGATCAAGATAGTTCATAGATCTGTCTATATCAAACAGTCGATTGTTTACGTGGCATATCCCTTTTCACCGAATTCATTGGCTCTACACCACGTATTGATCAAATCTAATTTAGCCAGTGATATATCTTTGACACATACACATAACCTAAGGGAAAGGATCATTAAAACTAGGTGCATTGTATTCGTTACCATAAAATCAATCATGACCCGCGAGCGTTATAGTCCTTAACAATTGATTTCTTCTCGTATCGACTATTTAGTCGATTTTCCTGTCTGGCTGCTCCCGAAGTGGCACACTTAGAACTGTCTAGGTAAAACTAGCATGTTCCACCCTAAATTACTAATAAATTTTCTCTCCTTGTCAATTGCAGGTCAAATTGACTAGTCCTACGTTAAAGCCATGCAGATCTCTATATCGTTCTGGCTTGCTACGTGTCCACCCAGTGCAGCTACCACATTTTTGCGCCGATAGGCGAGCATCTGAGTACCCATTGTTCTAGATATCTTGGACACTTGTCCATTTTTCTAATACTTTTTTCTTTTTCTTCTCTTTTTTTATGAATAACTTTTGCATAGCATGTGCCTCTTCTTTTTTTGCAATTGAAACCATTCAAGAAAGATATTTACAAGAACTTGGAGCATTTATCCTAACAAACTTATTTTTGTGTCTATTCCCAATGTTGGAGTAGAACCTTTTTGGTTAGATGGAAAACATGTTTTTGCATACCCCCAGTGTAGGAGCAGTAGGTATATGTGGAGTGTACGTGATCTTAATCTTGAGAGCATGATAAGTTTCTCAAAAGGGTCACAAGGTTTGACCAAACTCAATATAAATACAAGTAGTATATGGCTTTGGTGGGATATTGCTTACCACAAAGGAGAAGTGTTGCTATTCATTTTTTTCTTGAAATAAAATTCTCCAATAATGAGACATCAAGAATCAAGTTCTCATTATTCTACTATATCTCATTCCACAACAACTTAAGTGACATGGGGTCCCTAATAATAAGTTCCTAATAGTAGCATGATCTCCAAGAAAAGTGTTATGTGAGTCTATCCTTAAGTCATGACTGAAATAATCTTTCCTCAGATTTTAAAGTTGTTTATCATAGGATTTTTTATTCGGTTCGAAACGGAAAGCAAAACATGTGAAAATAGAGTGTATTGGGCTCAAACTGACCATGAACGAAGTGTGAGGCGAGGTGGCGTAGTACTGGGCTGGCCAACCCATGTAGCAGGCCGGATGGCCTGCTCCAGGGGCTGCTTGAGGCCCGCTTTGGTCGTCGTGGTTCTTGACTCATTACTTCCCGAATTTCATGATTTTCACAATCAAATTACATCTTGTTGTCGCGGTGTGTCTTCCCACACTTGTTTCCTGTTTACCTTTATGCACAACATGTGGAGACAAAACACATAAAGAAATAGAGAGTAGATAATAATAATAAGACTCCATTAATATCATAAGGCACTTTATTACACAAACCAACCTAAACACAAACTTCAATCTCTCTAACAACCTGAGCTAATGAGTAACCTAAACATACTATTTTTAAACACTTGACCTAAACACTCCTGCCTTACTATCAACTACCTAATTTTTACTCCCTCATCTTAGCAACAAAATGATTTAAAGCATTAAGATCGTGTTGTAGGCTCTTGCGATAGACGTGTTCTTCGTCGATCCTTTGCTCTAAGGTGTAGATAACTTCGGAGAGGTCTTCAATCTTATTCTCTAAGAGAGCAATGGTCATCTATGGATGCTTCTCAACCTCTAGGATAGGTGGTGATGGCACCTTCCTCTTGGGAGGAACAACCTTGATTTGCTCTGGCATAGCCCAAACTCCATCAATGGTGGTACGAGGGGTGACCAACTTATATTTTGCACATGTAACATCTCCAAACTTATTGGTCTTGACTCCAGTCAGCACCTCATGTCCCTTCAGAGGAAGGAGGTTGATCTCCTTCATCACCTTGATTAGCTTATGGACATCTAGACGAGGCTCTTATTGATGTGGCTTGTCTTTAAGAAGTGGACGTCAAGGTGGCGGAGTGATTAACGGACGACAAATGGCTTGGGCAAAGTAAGACTAGCTTGAGTGAATGGGAGTAACTTCTAGAGGAATGATGCTCAGCACAAGCGTGTTGGGCTTCTTGCTAAGATCAGCTCCATAGGGGATGATCTCTTTGTTGGCCATGGGGACTAGAAAGGAGGAGAGCTTTGCTGCTGTTGGAGAGAGGAGGCTTTGATGGGATGGCTATGGAGGCAGGCAGGGGCTCATTTATATAGGGGGGAACAACTTGCAGCAGGGGTCAAGATCTATCCATAAGATTCTCATAATGAAAGAAAAAATGAATGCGGCGAAAAACTACAGGATTCTAATGAGGAAGGGTCTAGAAGGTATGAGAGAATCGACTGGTCATGAGAGGGGCTGACAGTGGGCCGAGCGGCCTCTAGGTGAGGCCAGCCGGCCCCACATGTCACCCTCTTGCGGATATTTTTCTTGCGGTGGTTTCTTATCCCTATCTAATCCTAAAAAGTATATTTATCCATTAGGAAACGTAAAGAGGATGGCAGTGGTGTAAATCTGTGGTAAAATAAAAAATCTACCTCATCCAAATCCTTAGGTGGTTTTTTAGTTCTAGAAAGATCTTGAGACGGCGTCCATTTACCTTAAATAATGTACCATCATCATTTTGAAGTGTTACCGCTCCATGTGACAAAGTGCTTATCACCTTGAATGGTCCTTCTCATTTGCTTTGAAGTTTTCTATGCCCGAACAATTTAACCCTAGAATTAAAAAGTAACACCTTATCTCTAAGGGCGAACTCCTTCTTCTTGATCCTCTTGTCGTGCCACCTTTTTGTTCTCCCCTTGTATATCTTAGTGTTATGATATGTTTTTCATGCCATTCATCCAACTTAGAGAGTTGCATCTTCCTCTTAGTTCCTGTGGCTTCAAAGTCCATGTTCCATCGCTTGATGGCCCAATGAGCCTTGAATTCTAGCTCAACAGGTAGATGATAGGTCTTTCCATAGACAAGTTGATATGGTGACATCCCAAGTGGTGTTTTATAAGCTATTCTATAAGCCCATAGTGCATCAAGTAGTTTATCCTTCCATGCAGTCCCCATCTCATTGACCGTCTTTTGCAAAATGTTCTTGATTTATTTGTTTGATATTTCTGCTTGGCCACTTCTCTGAGGGCGATACAGAGTAGCGACATTGTGATGGATCCCATGCTTCATCAAGTAGTTGTGGAAGTTCTTATTAGTGAAGTGAGTGCCTCCAACACTAATTACCATCCTTGGAACTCCGAATCTTGGAAATATTGTCTCTTCAAACATCTTTTTGGAGTTCTTCACATCAGCAGCTCTACATGGCATCGCTTCAACCTACTTTGAGACATAGTCAACTACCACCAAGATATACTCATAGCTCTTTGACTTTGGAAAAGGTCCCATATAATCGAATCCCCAGATATCGAAGAGCTCGATCAAGAGGTTGGTGAGTGGCATGACATCTCTTGAATTGATATTCCCATGCCTCTAACACGCTCCACATCTCTAGATAAAATCTTTCGTGTCTTCATACATGGTTGGCCTTGACATATCTTTGAATGAGTGTGAAATGCGCCATAGTGTCCTCCATAAGGTGATGAGTGACATCGTTTGATGATCTTAATGCCTTCTTCTACCGGTACACATCTTCTGAGTAGGCTGTCAGAGAAGACTCTGAAGAGGTATGGTTCATCCCATATGTGGAGATAACTTTCATAGATGAGCTTCCTTTTTTGTCCCCTAGTGATACAGAACCTACAACCATAAAATTGACAATATTTGTGTACCTAAGGTCAGATTTCAAGACCTTAAAGAGCATGTCATCTCGCAGCGAATCATTGATTGGCAGATCCTATAAATTCTTAAACTGCATTATGGACAAGTGATGGGTAACAGAATGTTCTAATCCCTTTTTATCTTTTATTTCTAAATGAAATTCTTAGAGTAACCAAATCCATCTTATTAATCTAGGTTTAGCATCTTTTTTAGTGAGCAAGTATTTTAAAGCGTCATGATCAATATAAACAATCACCTTAGCTCCTATGAAGTAAGATCTAAGCTTATCAATATCAAAAACAACAGCCAAGAGTCCTCTTTCAGTTGCTGCATAATTAAGTTGAGGTCCTGTTAGGGTTTTGCTAGCGTAAGCAATTGTATGATGCTTTTTATCTTTCGTTAGACCCAAAACTGCCCCCACAACATAATCACTAGCATCACTCATAATTTCAAAAGGTAGTGACCAATCAGAGGGTTGAATGATTGATGCAGAGATGAGTGCTTTCTTAAGAATGTTAAAAGATTTCAAGCATGCATCATCAAATTCAAAGGGAATATTCTTAGCCAAAAGATTTGTAAGTGGTCTAGTAATATGTGAAAAATCTTTTATAAAGTGGCGGTAAAAACCAGCATGACCAAGAAAATTGTGGATCCCTCTGATATTTACGGGAGAAGGTAACTGTTCAATTACTTCAATTTTAGCTCTATTTATCTCAATCCCTCTTTCAGACACTAAATGTCCAAGCACTATGCCTACTCTAACTATGAAATGACATTTTTTTCTAATTAAGGACTAAGTGCTTTTCCTCACATCTTTGCAAACCCTTGTCTAAATTTTGAAGACAATCATCAAAAGTTTTTCCATAAACAGAAAAGTCATCCATGAAAACTTCCATGATTTCTTCAATCATATCAGAAAATATAGACATCATGCATCTTTGGAAAGAACCTAGAGCATTACATAATCCAAAAGACTTTCTACAATAAGCATAAGTTCCATATGGACATGTAAAGGTGGTTTTGCTTTGGTCATCTAGATGGATCAGAATCTAGTGTTAACCTGAATACCCATCAAGGAAATAGAAGAAAGAGTGATTTGCTAGTTGCTTTAACATTTCATCAATGAAGGGCAATGAAAAATGATCATTCTTTGTTGCTTTGTTAAGTTTTTCGGTAATCAATGCACATCCACCATCCAGTGATGGTTCTTTGAGGGATTAATTTGTTTTTTCATTTTTAACAACAGTCATGCCTCCCTTTTTAGGCACAACTTGAACAGGGATTACCCACTCACTATGCTGCAAAGGATAGATGATCCCGGCATGTAGGAGTTTCAAAACTTCTTTCTTAACTACCTCTATCATCGCATTATTAAGCCTACATTGGGGCTCTCTAGAAGGTATAGAGTTAGGATCTATAGGGATACGATGGGTGCAAAGAGCAGGGCTAATTCCCTTAAGGTCTTGAAGTGAGTAGCCAAAAGCAGAACGATACTTTTCTAAGACAGTTATCAAGCATAGGGATTCTTTTTTAGAGAGTTTATCACTTATGATCATAGGAGAATCCTGATCATTATTGAGAAAAGCATATCTAAGATCGAAAGGCTGGGGTTTAAGCTCAATGGTGGGCTTAGGTGGTTCTAGCAATTCATCTAGAGGTTTAGGGTCTATGGGATTTTTGTCTTCCTCCTTGATGAAGAATTAGGCATCATCTTCAAGGTCAGGTTTGATCAAGTTATCAAGAGATGCAACCATAACCTCTTCCATTGGGTCTTCCTCAGGAATTGGCTCATTCTTAGTATTTAGAGAATGATTAATGGGTATAGAGAGCTTAAAGTTTTCCCAAGTCTTATATTCAATTTCCCTGATTGTCCTTCTTGGATAAGTCTTTCAATTGGTTGTCATATCAACAGGTCAAACTCCATAATATCAAAGATATAGAAGCTCAAATGAACTTTGGTTCCTTTTACCTAGATAGGAAGGACATACAATATCCCCAAACTCAGGAGAATGTGTCCTGAAAGAGAAGGTATAGAGTTAGGATCTGTAAGGATGCCATGGGTGCAAAGAGTAGGGCTAATTCCCTTAAGGTCTTGGAGCGAGTAGCCAAAAGCATAACGATGCTTTTCTAAGACAGTTATCAAGCATAGGGAATCTTCCTAAGAGAGTTTATCACTTATGATCATTGAGAATCCTGATCATTATTGAGAAAAGCATATCTAAGACCAGAAGGTAGGGGGTTTAAGCTCAATGGTGGGCTTAGGTGGCTCTAGCAATTCATCTAGAGGCTTAGGGTCTATGGGATTTTTGTCTTCCTCCTTGATGAAGAACTGGGCATCATCTTCAAGGTTGGGTTCCATCAAGTTATCAAGAGATGCAACCTTAACCTCTTCCATTGGGTCTTCCTCAGAAATTGGCTCAGTCTTAGCATTTAGATAATGAGTAATGGGTACATAGAGCTTAAAGTTTTTCCCAAGTCTTATATTCAATTTTCCCAATTATCCTTCTTGGATAAGTCTTTCAATTGGTTGTCCTATCAATAGGTCAAACTCTATAATATCAAAGATATAGAAGCTCCAATGAACTTTGGTTCCTTTTACCTAGATAGGAAGGACATACAATATCCCCAAACTCAGGAGAATGTGTCTCAAAAGACCTTTCAATGACTTTGTTGTTGGGGTTAATGGCATGTGTTTCAATAAATCATGAGTAAAAGATATAGACATGATATTAACACCCACAACTAGATTGTAAAGAGCATCGAAAGGAGCTTTATTAATTTGGCAATGAATGAATATAGAAGGTGAATCTAAGCGAATCACATCAAAGGAAAGCTCTAATTCTTCTAGCCATTCATTGCTTATAATAGATACTAGCTCTTTCATAGTCTTTTTAAGGAAAGCTTCCTCAGAAGGGTCTAAAGGTTCTTCATTAGATGATGATTTCCTAGGCTTCTAAGGTCTCCTCATTGTATGGTAATTTGAGGTATTTCTATATTCATCAAAAAGTTCATCCTTGAATTTGAAATTGGAGTTTTCTCCTTTTTCTGGTGGTTCAGGATTTGGGATAGTTGAGGTTTGTGATTGGTCTGGCAAAGATTCAAGTTTAGCTATCTGGGATTCTTCCTATAAGGGCTTCTCTTCTACTTCTTTAGGGATGTTCTCTAAGATTTTTGTCAGAATGCTTCTCCCTGAATTGGCGGAGACATGTAAGAATGAACCTCCTGAGGCTGTATTAAGAAGCTTTGAGGTTTTTCCTATCAAGGCCAATATAGAAGTGTTGAAGAAGAATGGGGTCTTGAATGGCAAGGTCAAGGCCAGTATTAATGAGAGTATTAAAGCGTTCCCATGCTGTGCCTAGAAATTCTTTTTTCTTTTATTTAAAAGATAGAACCTCTAAACGAAGTCTGACTACCCTAGAGATAGGAAAGAATTACAAGCAAAAGCTAGAGCACAGGGCTTCCCAATCTCCTTGTCTACTCCCTATGGTGAGGTGGTACCAACGTTTAGCTTTTCTCATCAAATAGAAGGGAAAAAGCTTCCATCGTAAGGTTTCGTCTGACATGCTTGCTATGCGCAAGCATGCACAGGTCTGCTCAAACTCATTTAGGTGGGAATAGGGGTTTTCATCATCTTCACTCAAAAAGGGTTGATCCTAAACCATGTTAATTAAACGCGGGCGCAGCTCATAGCCAGGTGTTAGAATAGGCTTTGAAGACTCTTGTGGTTGTAGGCGTGCGCTCATGGGTGCACCATATTGGTAGATAGGGGTGGATTCTAGATCCATGGTAAAAATGAAAGATAAAAGAATAATGATATAAGGATAAGCTAGATTCGAAGTCAACTCAGCAACCGTTTCCTTGGCAACGGTGCTAGAAATGCTTGTTGGTATAAATTAGTGCACACAGAATAATCTGCAACCGCATGGATATTATACCAATGTAGCACTTTACCGGGAGTACCTAGTTTTATATCGAACTCAAGGAAACATGTGTGAGAATAACCAAATCTAGCTTAACCCAACTTCACAATCAAGGCTAGATAATAGGAGCGTAGAGGATATTGCTAAAGTCTTCTAGTTCTAGTGTCGGTAAGCTTTGTCTTCTATTGTTCAATTTTGGGGATATTACTAAAGAAAATACAGACAGAGTATGTTTCCTATAGCAATAAGGTCTTGCTAGGCCTACTAACAGGAGGTGGACTACAAAGGATTCAACGAGGTTATAAGAGTCACCCTCACGAGCTACCACCGATCCAAAAAATAGGGTACATCCATGAGTAACCAAGTCTAAGCACCATACTTACACTATGAATACTACTTTAACCCAGGAGCTACAAGGATTAAAGTATTCAAAAGAGAGTCGCAAACCTGAAGAACAATATGAACAAGATGCTTACTTGAATTAGAAGTCGATTACCAGAGAAATCTTAGAAGCAAGCTCAAGAAGAACATGATTCCATCAGGGTACAAGTCATAGAGAGAGCACTGATAGGCTAGGACTCCTCCAAACTCTTTCCTCTCACTCTATCTCACTATCTCTAATAAAAGACTAGATCCTATCGAGGACTAATCTTCTCTTGATTGCTAGCTCTAGATCCTGGTGGACATATGAATTAGGGTTTCTGCCTTCTCACCTCTTAGGATCTGACTTGGCTTAATTGCCTTAAGGGGGGTGCATGCAGGTATATATATCCAGAGCATCAATCCTAAGCCATTGGATCAAACCAACTTGAATAAACGATGTAGATGCATCTTTGGTAGTTTTCTGATTAAATCTTGCTGAAAACACAGATTCACCAAAAGTCATGGAATTTGTCAGTTTAAACCCCTAAGTCTATGTTGGTGATTCATTTTAGCCATTTATGCAAGTTATATTGATGTTTTGTGATATATGTTAACTACCGTCAACACACTCCAAAGATACAATCCATGTAAGTGTATGAGTGGAGAGGCTCTAAGTATGCACAAGTATGTGTGTGAGGATTATGAAGTGTTCAATATAAGACCCATGGCTAGGCAACCCAAGTATATATGGCCCCAAACACACAACTAGTTGTTATGCCCTTACTAGGCACTTTTCATGTGCACGAGATAATTCCAGTGTGCACCATTGTTGGTATTTCTTATGCTCAAATAGAATATTCCACAAGCGCAAATAATACCATTATAGCACTTCACAAAGGTGTATTCCAAGGTATCATTGTTTATTTAATCCATAGGGAAAGTGGTGCTTAGGAATAATAATAAATGAGAGATCTTAGTTATACCAGAACTAAGAATTTGAACATGACACCAATTGAGCAGAAGTCAAAGAGCACAAAAACTCCATAATAAGAAGCCTACAACCTATTTCATGCACATGCCAAAACACTTCCCACCCTATAGCTTTAAACACATTTTCAAAATAATCATCCATCCTATTTTCAGAAGAAGGGTCGAGTCACATACCTTGGTGTGTTCATATGCCGATCTTGGATGGACATGTATGTCGTTTGCTCACAGTTACCGTGAAATTCAATTTGTGCTTTCAAGTCTAACACACATGCCGGTGATGGCACATGAGCAGAACCTTCACTTGCAATGTTCTTGGTTGAACCCGAGTGTTGTATCTCGGTGTAGTATGAAAAATTGATTATGTCTTCTCTCTTGCCCTGTTTGGTATAAGCTCTACACTTGTATTTCATTCATTCTATTGCTTATGTAGTGCTTGTTGCTTGTGTAGTTGAGTATTGGTTGTTCTTTTGTTTAGTAGTAGCATAGAAGTAGTTAGTTCTCATTTCTAGTTAGTTAATCTCTAGTGTTTCCTAGTTGTAGCTAGTAGCTTGTGTGGTGAAGCGATCTAGTTAGAAAACAACCGCTACTAGACTTATGCAGGGGGCTTGCTTAAACTGAACTAGAGCTAATGCTTGTAGTTGCTACTAGGGTCACCTACTGTACTAGCTACTTTGCTCTAGTGTTTTTGAATCATAGAAGAAAGTTTTGTAGGCTTTTCAACCCCCTCTAGCCATCTAGATCCTTTCAACATTCATCCTTGATCCATCTATTAGCCAAAAAAGGTATGACCTTAGATTTAGCTATAGTTCCAAATTTATGCATGCATGGATGCATAAATTTTGTTACAAAAATTACCTACATACATGTCACTTGTTTTGAGTAGAATGAATACAATGTATAATAGTCAATTCTAAATGCCAACAAATGAAATAAAAAAACAACTACAATTTAAACAGGTTGATAACCTCCAATAAAATAAGTAGCCATATTTACTAGAGAATTAAACTAACAAACTATCCCAAAAACTAAATGATTGCTAGATAATAGCCTCAAATTAAAGTACATGTGTCACATGGGTTCATCAAGAATTGGTGGCCCTCATGAATAATTGTATTCTACATTAATTAAAATATGCTCATCTAATTAAAATGGAGAAAGTACATGGGCCAACTAAACTATCACAAGAATCAAAAGCAATCTAATGAAGCAAACTAGCTAGCTACAAATTAAATGAGTACACATAGGACCAACTTTAAGTTACCAGTAGCAAATGGATTCACCAAAATTCATAGGACTCCATGAAGAATGATCTCTAAATTTGTAAATAACAAGCATGAGAATCAAAGACAATATAACCAACAAAACCAGCTATAAATTCAAAGGATTACTAGTTACCCACCTTAAAGCAAGGAGATCATGTTAATCCTCCAAAAAAAACAATCCCTTCCCTAAGCAATTTAGTAAAAAATGGCTATAGCAATGGAGAGATTGGTGAGGAAAGACACCTCCTTGGATGCGTGTGCTTGGGCTGGGCGAGAGGTGAAAGAAGGGGTTTGAGGTTTCATAATGTAGCTAGGACACACTGTCAAGTCAAGCAACAACCCGAGAGTGATGTTGTCACACTAATAGAGATATGCACATCTATGACAAAAATCTTAATGATGAATCCGAAACTATCATAGAAGATCGCTTTCTATGATGAATATTTTTATTTCGTCATTGATCATTGGTGACGATCCTTTGGCCCTGCCTATCTATGACAAAATTAGATATCATTGTTGGATCAAGGCATGACCCCGCATTAGTATGTCACTGTTGGGTGGTGTTAACAACCGATAGTGATGATCCAACTATCTCTCTTAGGTACTTCCAATGACCAGGTCTAAGCTATTATTAGATGCTACGTGGAGGAGGTAGAGATGAAACCTTTGAGCAAACATGGGAAGAGAAGAACTAAGCTCTTTGCACATATATCTTTCTCGATAGGAGAGAGAATACATGAATAAAAACACATAATATATGGGACATATAAGATGAGATTACATCTTAGAGTTGAAAGTTGATAGCTGACTCTTACTATTGAAGGTACACTTATTAGGTAGCACTATTGTGAGAAATCATTATATTATGTACAAAATCTTAATGTTGCAAGATTTTATATTGGTGGGCAGAAGGAAAATGCTACTGTAATTGACATTGCTTCACTCATTTCGAATGCAGCTTATTTTAGTTTCATACTATGTCAAAATTTAATCAAATTTATAGAAGAATACACCAATATCTACAACATAAGATAAGTTTATTAAACTCACCACAAAATACATCTTTGAAAGGACTAAGTCGATGCCCAGTGTGAGGTGAATAGGCTCTAGAAAATTTTCCTGTACAAAAATAGATTAAAACACAGTCTACATAAATTGGCTTAGCTGATTTTGTTTTTTCCTTGAAAACCTATGGTGAATTAGAAAATAATCTATTTTGCTTTAGTGCTTATGGGTGTTTTATAAATTGTGCAAAGTGTGCCTACACCTGCAAACAAGCACAACCGAGTATACATAAGCGGAAGCACAAATATATGAAATATATGTAATGTAAATATGAAAGTGAGGCAAACCAAACATGGAGACACAAAAATTATTTCCTAGAGTTTAGATCCCCACTTGGATCCTACGTCTCTATTGTGGAAGCCATGAGCGACCACCTATAGTAAAGCTCTAGCCAGATTTCTTTCAACCATTTTCCACACTTGGATCTACAATGCCTGAAGGGGGATGAATAGGCAGAAAATTCTTAAACACAAACTTCAAAACAGCAGCTCAGTGACTGTCAGAAGTTCCAACACAAACTCATTGTAACTTCCAACGCTCATAAAGGGCTACGAAATCAGAGATAAATGGACTTTAAATTCAAAACTATTGATAACCCAACTTCCTAAAAGATAGATGAAGATGTTGAGATGCTTCCTTGCCCTTAGAACACCACCAATTTGTAGATTGGGACCAATACCCAAAAATAAATAAGGGGAAGCAGACAACCAAAAACAAGTAATTCCAAACAATCATAGCAATAATAAGCACATGGGACACAGTGATTTATCACAAGGTTCGGCCACCCCACTAAGGAGTGCATACATCCTTGTTGTCAAGGTGACCACAAAGATCAAAGTCTCTTCCACCCCTTTCCTCTCTTAAGCAACCACAAAGGTCAACTTGAGTTCTTCACTAGAAAATCATGGTTAATACAAACTTTCCAAGGTTCTCCCAAAGATCAGGAGCTCCTGGACGATGCCTAGCTAGCTAGGGGAAAAGCTCAAGAGTAACAAATGTAATTCCAACTAGATTAACGAAGAAATCAAGTGCTAAAGCTTGCTTCGATGTTTTTCTCACCAAATCCCTTCTCTCAACTCAAACTCTTGCAAGATTTAAAGCTAGGAGCAAGGAGAAGAAGAAGAGAGGGCTTCAAATGCTAGGGAGGAGCTTTGTCTAAAGGTTGGTGTAGGGTCGAGATGGCAGACTAGAGGGGGTGAATAGTCCTTTCTAAAAAAACATGTTGGCTAACTGAGATAAATGTGGAATTAAAACTATAGGTCTAACCAGGACTATACCCTCTATATCTAAGTTCTCAAGCACCTTATAAAAGATCCTAATCAAGCAACTAAGGTGCTAGGCTAGTTAGAGCTCACCTAATCAATTCTAGTAGCGAGGTCACACAAACCTATGCAACTAGTACTTCAAGCAATGGGAGAGCTCCTACACAAACTAGTATGCAAAAGCTCAAAGCCTAAGCTCACTAGCAGTGCTCAATAACAAGGCTACTCAAGCCAAATTAGAGAGCTCAAATTACTTAGCTACACAAACTAAGCAATGTAACTAGCAAAGCTACTCAAACCAACTAGCTAGTTATGCAAGGGAGCTACTTCTATGCTACACAAGTAAGAAAGGTAACTAGCAAGCTACACAAGCTAACTAATTACAAGAGCAAATACAACAACATAAGCACAATATATGAATAAATAAATACAAGCTTGTGTTAGGGGATTGCAAACCAACAGGATGAACAAGGTTGACATGATGATTTTTATCCAGAGGTTCACTTGTTTGCAAACAAGCTAGTCCCCATTGAGACAAGCTCCAAGGTTGCCGCCAGTCCTCTTGCTAGTGGTGACCCACAACTCACACTCTCCCACATGGAGTGTTTACCACAAGCTCTAGTACTCTGACATGGTCGGACCACTTGTCGCTCTTCTTGTCTTGCTCTACTAGAGTTGCTCTTCGTGGCTCTCCTAGGGTGAGCACAATACCCCTCACAAGCTTCTCTGGAGCACCACACAAGCTTCCTTGCGTGCTTCGATGGATATCACGCCACTAAATCATCTAGGAGGTGGCAACCTCCAATAGTAACAAGCACCACCGGCTTACAACTCGATCACCTAGTGCCACTTGATGTAATCTCTCAATGCAATCGCACTAGAATCACTCACTCGCAATTGATTCACACTCTTGCAAGCACAAGTGAGTTAGAGGGCACCTAAGAACTCTTAAGCATAGACACTAAGTCCCTCAAGGTGCTCAACCTCATCCATGCCCGAGTACCCCTTCAATTTATAGCCCAAAGGCTTAAAGGAGCCGTTGCTCAAAGGCTGGCTTGGGGGTCTAGACCGGACTCACATCACATCGACCGAACCCACACTGTTCATAGGTTCTGGTCCACCAATGGATGCCACGTGTCCACCACATTCAAAGCTGATTGTTGGAAACCAATAGCTACTTCACCCACGCACTTCGCCTCTAGACTGGACTCTCCTGGCAGCATGCAAACCAACACAAAGCCAAAGTCCAGACTACTCTAGAGAGCTCAAAAGTGCTCCTGACTCGATCCGATTCCACCGATTAGACCTAGCGCCTAAGTCTGGTTTGCCCTCACTTGCACACTAGTGCACCACGTTGCTCGACTAGACACGCGTACAATGTCAGCGGCGTGTCTAGACCTACTCGACCCTAGGGTTCGGTCCAAACAACATAACTATGCCACTCTGGGGTGATCCACTAGACTCACCTAGGATGGTCTGGAGGTCTGCCGCATAGAGTATGGTCTAATCCACAGGGCCATGCCACCCTAGGGTTTGCCACCGGCCCCACCAAGTTAGAGTCCGATCCAAATGCCATAAGAGTTCGGTCACCCTAATCACTTCCTTTTCTTCTCTAAGTCACTTCCTACTTCAACTCCTTTGTAAATGTGCCAACATCATCAAGTGTACACCATCATGTGCAAGTGTATTAGTATTTTGTTAACACCAAATTTTGGAATAGTTATGTAAGGGCCATAGATTTCAGGATTTACTAAGGAAACCAAAATATCTTTGGGTGAAAGCTCTAGTTTGGTTTTGGTGAATTGATGAAACCCTAAGTGCTAACCTAGTTTATCAAGTGATCATGAGATAGGTAGCACACTCCAAGTGATGAAGCAAATGAAGATCATAGCATGACGATGATGATACCATGATGATGATCAAGTGCTTAGACTTGGAAAGAAGAAAGAGAAAAACAAAAAGCTCAAGGCAAAGGTATAAACCATAGGAGCTATTTTGTTTTAGTGATCAAGACACTTAGAGAGTGTGATCATATTTAGGTTTGATAGTTGTACTATTAGAGGGGTGAAACTCATATCGGAATGCAGTTATCAAAGTGCCACTAGATGCTCTAACTCATTGCATATGCATTTAGGATCTAGTGGAGTGCTAACACCTTTGAAAATGTTTATGAAAATATGCTAACACATGTGCACAAGGTGATACACTTGGTGGTTGGCACATTTGATCAAGGGTGGTGAAGTTTAGGTGCAAGGGTAAGTAACTCCACCGGTAGAGTGTCTGCCCGTAGAGTGCAGACAGTCCGACGGTGCCACCAGCGCCCTAGATAGAAAAGACGGAGGTCACTGGAAGTGACCGGACGCTGGCCTCGGTTGGATCGGCGTGTCCGGTCAGGTGTAGCAGTGAAGACGCTGGCATCAGTCAAACGATTAGATGCTGGGTCGCTCTACGACCGGACGCTGAAGGGTTGCGTCCGGTCATGTTGTCAGTTAGCATAGTAAGAAGTCACAGTGTGACCGAACGCTGGCAGGGTCCGATCAAGCATGATCGGACGTGTCTGGTCGGCAAAAATTGGTTTTGGAACCTTATTGTAAATGACTGGACGCTGGTGTTTAGCATTCGGTCAACTCAGGAGCAGTGTCTGGTCAAGGCAGATGATCGTTGAAGTTGGGACACGTGGCTGACTACGAGCGACCGGACGCTAGGGGCTCAGCGTCCGGTCAACTGACCAGAGCGTCCGATCAGCCCGTGTTATGCCTAGTGAAGGGATATAACGGCTCTATCTCGTGGGAGCTTCTATTTAAGCCCCATGGCTAGTTGAAGCTCACACTCTTGGCCATTTATATTGACATAGCAACCTTGTGAGCTTAGCCAAAGCCCTCCCACTCATCTCCATCATTGATTCATCATCTTTGTGAGATTGGGAGAGAATCCAAGTGCATTGCTTGAGTGTTTGCATCTAGAGGCACTTGGTGTTCATGTTTCGCTGCAGATTTTGCTTGTTACTCTTGGTGGTTGCCACCACCTAGATGGCTTGGAGCAGCGAGGATCATTGAGCGGAGGGTGGTGATTGTCTCCGGCTCCGATTGTGATGATTGTGAGGAGTTCTTGACCTTTCCCCGGTGGAGAGCCAAAAGGTACTCTAGTGGATTTCTCATGGCTTATGTGATCCTCATATTGTGTTGGTTGTGTAGCACCCTATTGAGGGTTTGGCGTGTGAAGCCAATTAGCGCGTGAACCTCCAAGTGAGTGAATTGCCACAACGAGGACTAGCTTGCCGGCAAGCAAGTGAACCTTGGTAAAAATCATTGTGTTCATCATTGATTCCGAGGTGATTGGTCTTCATTATTATTCATCCTTGTGATTGATTGGTTTCTTCATCTACACGGCGGTATAACCTTCTTGATCACTCTCTTTACTTTACCGCAAAATAGTTGACAAGCTCTTTAGTGTAGCTAGTTGTGAGAGCTTGCTTGGTTGGTTGGTGTGGCTCTTTAGTTAGCCTTTGAGAGCACACTAACATTGGATAGTGTCATAGCTATTGTGTGAATAGACACTATCTAAACTAGAATTGTGGTAGGTGGCTTGCATTTTGAGTAGGCTAGCGCAACACTTGCTTCGCCTTATAATTGTCTAACCATTTTGTTAAGTGTTGTTGTAGAAATTTTTATTAGGCTATTCACCCCCCTCTAGCCATTAGGACCTTTCATGGGGTCAGCTAACTAGATTGTTATCGAAATCGGCTAAATAATGGTGACATCATCATTATGTTGAAGATGGATCCTACCAACTAGAAGATAACAACGGTTAGAGTGAGAAGGCATGTCAGACTTCATAGAAGGGAAAGGTTGGAGTCCAAGTTATCTTAATATAGGATGTTTTTCTTCTATTCCAAGTTTATAATCGGTCTTGTTTGACCAGGACTCGTCTTTAGGCCTTGGGTATAAATAATGAACCCCGGCTATTGTAATGGACATCAATCAATCAAACACAAACCCGTTCCTTTACTTTTTGGCTATATGCCAACCCTAGGAGTAGGAGTAGAGTATATCTCGGTGAGTTCTTCAACAAGCAGGGCTACATCGGTCTAGTCGACCTTAGATTTATTTGTGAGTACCATCATGACTTGTATTATTACTTGTAAGGCTACATCGGTCCAATCGACCTCTTACTAGTCTTAGTATAAGTTAGTTATCAGCTTTTACCAATATTTGTAAGGTTACATTGGTCCAGTCGACCTCTTACAGATCATGATACGAGTTAGTTATCGAATCTATTAAAATTAGTAGGGTTTCCTTACTGCTTTAGTGGATTCACACGTTATTGATCTTGCTACAATTGATTTCTTTATTATTTGTAGAAAAATCACCTTTTTACCTAATTAAGATTGAGATGGATCGGTATCATATCACATTACTCTATTGTCTTTTTGATACAACACATTTAAATCTTTCTTTGACGATGGTTTCAGTTAAATTGATTGTTTTATCTCAATCTTGATCGTACATAGCATGTAGTCAAGGCAAGTTTAAGCTTAAGTATGTCTATTAATTAATAAAATTTGGTCTATAGTTCGCTATTATGGCTGTCTCGATCCGGTTGATCCCACTGTTAGCAATGTAGATTAGAAATTGTTAACTAGTAGATCTGCTTATGGTCAAGTATGGCCTTTGATTGCCTGCTATGTCTGCATCAATTGTTTAGCCGATTGCCTATACTTTCATGCTTATAATATGGGCTCATGATTCTGTTAGAATATGAATAGATCTGTTTACTTTAAGGATTTAATATGTTATCATTATTATGGCTGCCATCGATCCGGTCGAACCCCCACTGTTAATGATGATAGGCTAGATTTGATGTGTTTTTAGATCTATTTATATTAGGTGGTTAATTGTCTACACGTTATGACTCTGTTTTCACCCCATATCGGCTATTTAGTTGATAACTTGAGCTTGCACGCGTGTAATATGCTTTCACGATTGCATTGAAATATGAGTAGAGTTGTTTACTTTAAGAGTTTAGTCTATTGTCATTATTATGGTTGCATCGATCCGGTCAAACCCCACTGTTAATGATGATGGGTTAGATTTGATGAGTTTGTAGATTTGTTTATATATAATGGATTAGGGTTTTCACGTTATACAACAAAACCACTAGAATTAGCTATTTAGCTGATAGCTTGCGCATTATACTGGTTTTTAATGTATTGTACTTGTTCTTGCCTTGGTTAATGAGCTATTATAATATTCAGTCAATGCGAATGCTTTCATGAAAATCATGTATTATGTTTTTGCATGTTTTCATGATTGTCGGCTGTTAGATTTACACAATTAATACTTGATAATTGTCGATAATACTTACTTCTTGATTATTTCATATCATGTGCATGCTGGATATCGACTCTTTAGTCGATAGCATTATATCATTGACTATTTAGCCACAAATCTAGAACTATCTAGAGCAACACCATCATGTTCCACCTTAAATTATTGATCATTTCTTCTTCTTGTCAATTGCAGGGTCAAATTTACTGCCACGCCATTGGTCATGAAACCGATCGGTCCTGTGTTTGAAGTCGAGGAGATCTTAGAACATGCTCTACATAGTTTCTCCTGACTTGCTACGTGTTAAACGCATTGCCACATTTTTGTGTCGACACATTTTCACAAATATTTTTCAAAGGATTGGCACTCTTTTCACCATGCCACTCGATCCTAGCAATGATGCAAATGTTAGATCGCTCGAGTGTCACTAGATGACCGATATGCAAACAAGTTTGCCACTCTTGATAGTACTGCCATCTATCCTAAACCTGGTCATAAACTTCTCTTTATACTTATGACCAGTAAAATGAAATTCCATATAGCTTATACCTTTGCCTTGCGCATTCCATTCCATCTCCTCTAATGTTGATGCAACACATGCACCAACCTCAATCACCAAATGATAGGATCCATTTCATATCATCACGTGACCTTATTGGTTCATCGATCTTGACCTCACTTGCTCTTCACTGTTGCCTTCGTCCATCGGCGCCAAGTCTTGCTCAAGCTTCCCCGCCATGCAGTTTATCGCTTCAAAGCCTTTGACTTGCCCTTCACGCTTGCAACTGGTCCATCAAGCCAAGCCTTATCTTGATCTTCTCCACCTAGTCACATGACTCTATGTCATGTCTCATATGCAATAAGCTCCTAATATGAACCCGCTAGGGTTTATGGATGATCTTTCGATGAGAGGCGTGAGACAACTCGATTTGGTGGATGGAGATGACGTTCACGGCCCGACTATAGCCTTCCAAGACTGTGCCTTAGCAACCGATACACCACCTCCAAAGGCCGTCACAATCTTGTGGAGTGCAACAACCAGCCACTAGGGCTCCCGTCCTGCAAGCATTCGAAGAACTAGCAAGAACAACAAAACAAGCACTAAATTTGCAAGATGAAATTGAAAGCCTCAAACTGAATCTTATTATGAGTGGGGTTCCGAAGACAAGGAGACGGGCGGCTGGATCAGCACGCGCGTCTACAAGCAAGTAGCAAAGGCTAAACTTGATCTAAACAAAACCCAAGTGTTCCTGGTGGCGGCTAAGGGGTATATGACGTGTGGAGGATGACCACAAGAGAGTTTGGGTCGTGCTCCAACCCTAGGACGCGTCCCTACTGGACTCTAAACGATACAAGCCCATTGGGCTAACTTAAGGTGGCGCAGCACCCTGGACAGAATAGACCTCTCGGTGATTTTTGGACTGTTGACACCGCTTCTGAGCAGGTATGAATATGAGGTCAGATCCGTATGAAAGTAGACTTTATTATCTTTCCAACAAGTCCAGAATCACCCCAATCTGACTCCGTATGTAACCGTGGCGACCGTCGCAAGTTGGAGGTGTGCTATAGTCCGAATCTAGCCTACGCGAGTCCTTTTCCCTTTCGGTCTTCTCCTTGATTCCTAATCAAAACAAGAGTGCACGTGTCTCCAAGATCTAAACAGGATGGACAAGAGCTCAAGAAGGAACTCACTTGATGATTAACTTTTCGAGCACGAGCACGAGTAATAGGACCAGCAGGTGTCGGCGTGGACGGCGTGGATGTATGATCGGTGTTGATGTCCTCATCAGCTCCATCATCACATGCGTGAGCCTTGCAACATTTCCAAGCCATTTCCACCTCTATGGCATGCATTGCTCACACAAGTGTACTTGTGGACTAATCCCTTGTGTATTTCACATTAAACACACATTGGTCCACCTAGGTTGTCACTCAATTACTAAAATCAAACTAGGGCTTTTAGTTGGTCATGAGTAATGGCATGGGTAACGGCTAGAAAGGTGGGAGTTGGTATTTATACCACAAGGCAAAACCAACCGTTCAGAGCGGTGCCAGAACATTCGATGGACAGGTGTCAGAACTTTTGATGACTAGGGTTTTCGTATGAGGAACAACATGGACACAACATCTTAAGGCTGCACGAGAAGATTTGTTAGAACTTTAGACAGCTATCGAAACTTCCGACGCAACTGTCAATGACAAGCTGCGCAAGCAAAACATTGGAACTTCTGAAGATCATCGAAATTTCCAATGTTTGAAAGTAAAGAACTTCCAATGACACCTAAAGGGGCTGCACAACTCCTCATTGGAACTTCCAATAGACAAGTCCTCTAAACTAAGCCCAAAGTGCCCATGCTGTGTTTGAGTGTCTCTCAATTGATTTTAATTAAATACTTTAGCACTCTATCTTCTTCAAACCACCTAGATTTGCATCCCTCTTAGTAGTGCGGTGATTCCTAAACTCAAATTTAAAATGGAAAACAAATTGAAGCCACTTGAGTCCATACACCGTTTAAACTTTGAATTGAGGGGTGCCGTTTCCTAGAAACTTTCCTTTAAGTCTTTCAAGGGACCAGAACATGCAATGTCACTCGATAAACTCATTAGTCCCTAATTTGGGTGTCATCAATACACCAAAACCCACAACAGGGGCAAATGCACTTTCACATGGCCTTAATGTAGGGTCGAGATGGTGGACTAGAGAGGGTGAATAGTCTTTTCTAAAATTAAATGCGCCAGCTAACCGAAACAAATGTGGAATTATAACTATCGGTCTAACCAAGACTACACCCATCTAACTAAGTTTACAAGCACCTTATAAAGATCCTAATAAGACAACAAAGGTGTCGAGCTAGCTAGAGCTCACCTAACCAATTCTAGGAGCAAGGTCACACAAACCTATGTCACTAGTACTTCAAGCAATGAGGGGTCTCCTACATATGCTAGTGATGCAAAAGCACAAAGCTCATAAGCTCACTAGCAATACTCAATAACAAGGCAACTAATGCCAAATTAGAGAGCGCAAATTACTTAGCTATACAAACTAAGCAATGTGACTAACAAGGTTACTAAAACCAAATTAGCCACGCAAAGGAGCTACTTCTATGCTACACAAGCAAGAAGGTAACTAGCAAGCCACACAAGCAAACTAATTACAAGAGCAACTACATAAGCGCAATGTATATGAAAGTAAATACAAGCTTGTGTAACAGGGATGTAAACCAATGGGAAGACAAGGATGACACGGCGATTTTTCTCTCGAGGTTCACGTGCTTGCCAACACGCTAGTCCCTGTTGTGTCGACCAATCACTTGGTGGTTCGGTGGCTAATTGGCATCACCCGCCAAGCCCGCACATCGGGCACTGCAAGAACCTACCCATAAGTGAGCATGGCTCAATGACATGCTCTACTAGAGTTGCTCTTCGTGGCTCCTATAGGGTGAGCACAGTACCCCTCACAAATCCTCCTCCGGAGCACCGCACAAGCTTCTCGCGTGCTTCAACAGAGTCACAAGCCACCAAGCCATCTAGAAGGTGGCAACCTCCAAGAGTAACAAGCACCACTGGCTTGCAACTCAATCATCTAGTGCCACTTGATGCAACCTCATGATGCAATCGCACTCACACTCAATCGGATGATCACTATCAAGCGTATGTGAGTTAGAGGGCTCCCAAGCACACCAACACAAGCCACCAAGGCTTAAGGGTACTTAGCAACAAGCCCAAGGCTAAGCTCCATCTCTATTTATAGCCCCTAAGCCAAATAGAGCCATTGAAGCAAAGCTACTGGTTTGTGCGAGGGCACTAGCCCCAATAGTCAAATTCTAATGCCAAACATTGGGTGGCGGTGCCACCACCATAGGAGGGGCGGTGCCCCAGCCGGCCAAGTCCCAAAACACCCCCTCTATAGAATTTTAGGGCGGTGCACCGCCGTCACCATGGCGATGACCCCCTCGCTCAACCAACGAAATAGCCAGTCTCAGGAAAAGTGGGGCGGTGCCACCGGATAGGGTGGCGGTGCCTATGGTAGTGCATTGTTACGCCTGGGATGGTGCACACCGCCACTTTTGGTGCCTACACTCACACGCTCTTGGCCAAGGCCAGGTGAACACCGGACACATAGGGGTGGTGCCACCGCCAGGGCTAGGCGGTGCCACCCTAACTCCTTCTCAGCCTCCTCAGCCGGTCATGGTGCACTAGACAGGCGGTGGTGGTGCCACCCAGGTAGCACCCCGAGCCTGGTTTTGCCTCCTCTTCTTCACTAATTTCTTCACCTTTGCAAATGTGCCAACACCACCAAGTATTCAACAACTTGTGCACATGTGTTACCTTTTCAAAAACATTTTCCCAAAGGATTAGCACTCTTCTTGCCACGCCACTTGATCCTAACACTTATACAAAGTTAGATCGCTCAAGTGGCACTAGATGACCGATATGCAAACAAGTTTGCCCCTCTTGATAGTATGGCCATCTATCCTAAACCTGGTCATGCACTTCTCTACACATCCTTTTATAGGTGAAATGAAATGCCCTAGGTTATACCTTTGCCTTGCGCATTCCATTCCATCTCCTCCAATGTTGATGCAACACATGCACCAACTAATCACAAATGATATGATCCACTTCATATCATCATATGACCATATTGGTTCATTGATCTTGACTTCACTTGCTCTTCACCGATGACTTCGTCCATCGGCGCCAAGTCTTGCTCAAGCTTCACCGCCACGTGGTCCATCGCTCCAAAGCCTCCAACTTGCCCTTCACGCTTATAACCGGTCCACCAAGCCAAGTCTTGTCTTAATCTTCTCTACCTTAGTCACATGACTCAATGTCATGTCTCATATGCAATGATCTCCTTCATCACATGTGTGAGTTTTGCAACATCTCTGAGCCATTTTCACTTCCATGGCATATGTTGCTCACACACATGTACCTATGGACTAATCACCTATGTATCTTACATTAAACATAATTAGTCCACCTAGGTTGTCACTCAATTACCAAAACCAAACAAGGACCTTTCAATCTTCGCCTTTTTGGTAATTGATGACAACTCTACAAAGATATAAAAATTAAGCTCTTTTAAATTCATGTTGCTTGCCCAAGCAATTTTACCATGTGTCGTGGTCCATCGCTCCAAAGCCTCCAAATTGCCCTTCATGCTTATAGCTAGTCCATCAAGCCAAGTCTTGTCTTGATCTTCTCCACCTTAGTCACATGACTCTATGTCATGTCTCATATGCAATGAGCTCCTTCATCACATGTGTGAGTTTTGCAACATCTCTGAGCCATTTTCACCTCTATGGCATATGTTGCTCACACACATATACCTATGGACTAATCACCTGTGTATCTTACATTAAACACAATTAGTCCACCTAGGTTATCACTCAATTACCAAAACTAAACAAAGACCTTTCAATCTCCGCCTTTTTGGTAATTGATGACAACTCTTCAAAGATATGAAAATTAAGCTCTTTTGGATCTATGTTGCTTGCCCAAGCAATTTTACCATGTGTAAATGATTTTAGACAGGTATCACAAACCCAAATTTGGTAGTATTAGCTCCCCCTACATATGTGTTAGAATGTTTGGTTTGAAGCTCGCACATATGCATAGATTGGAATTGTGGGAAAGTAATTACTACCAAATAATGCTAAGGTGTAAAGAATTAACCTTTGATGCGTGATACCAATTGGAGTTGCATTTTTAACACCATCCTTAGCACCATGAGTAGCTAAACAACAAAAACACTAGAGACCCTGTGAGATCAACATTATAAGTAAGGTTCTAGTTTTTGCTTAAAAACACAAGTCTAGCTACCATCCTATGCATGCTAGTTATCATATCATCATTCAAGTTCTACATCTAGCATACACCACAAAAGCATGCATATTGAATTAAAAAACTTATGCAAATGCAAGCAAGCACATAAATATGCACATATCAAATACAAACAACCAAGTTCATGAGCTTACTCCCCCTACTTGTGTGCTTCTCTTGTCCAAGAATTTTAATCCTTCTCCATTCTCCAATGTTGCTCCATCTTTGTCCAATGTCCATGTCCAAATCCCCAATTGTCATATCTTTGTACTAATCTCTCCCCCTTTGTCATCAATTTCCATAAAAGGTATGCCTCTTTTGATCCAAAGGGATGCACTTAGGGATAGATGGTTAACACTTGAATCTTGTATTTTTTATGGACACCACTTGTATAGCTCTTTAAACACCATGTGTAGGATCTTGTGACCTTGATACCAATTGTAGTGGGGCTCCTCCCCCTATGTCCAAGCATAGGTCATTCACCTGATAATCTAGAGCTCTTGAATGTGAGGGAACTTTCTTTATTTGATGATCACTTAAAGTTGAGGATCATTTGTGGAACCACCATCTTGTATGATTGATATCGCGTGTAGAAATGTGATACCACATGTATAATTGATTTGTCAATAAAAATCATTTCTTGAACATTTGCTATCTTCATGAGTACCACTTGTAGGATATCACTTGTAAATTGATCTAGACACCACTTGTGAATTCTTGATAAAATATTTGAGTCTAGATACCACTTGAAACAACAAAACTAGATATCCATTTGTATTGTTGTCTTGTTCTTGTACTCTTATCACTATCATGAGCTTCTAATATTGACTTGAACTAAGTTGATTTGCCTAAGCTTTCAAGTCTGGTTTAAACCCTTTCAAAGCTTCTTCTCTCTCATATTGAGGTTATCTTATCAAGGTTATACTTGTCACATGTTGGCAATCCAAATTAAATTAAGTACTTGGGGTTCACTAGCTCATGAACAAACTCATATACTACCACTAGATTCAACTTAATCATCCAAACAATAGTGGTAGGCTATGAATTTTAAAATTTTCATTTGTTATGTATGATCCTAATAAGCATGTACTATATGCACTAACTGCATGCTAGTATGTGATGAAATGATAATGCACATTACAATGATACATTTGCTATCTTGGAGTAGAGGATAGTCACATAGATTCTAATTCATTACTCAATAGCAATGCGAAGTCCAATTATAGTTTGTTGAAGACCAACCATCATAGATAGAATCCATTCTTCACCCATATAAAATGAAAATCACTTATGATCAAGTGCACTAACTTGTTGTGGTTGGCTTTCTTCTTTGTTTTATCTTTGTTTGCATGAGAGCATCAATGTGAGAATATCAATTGAAATATCATGACTAGCTCTCTTTTGGGTGTTGCTTGCTTTTCTTGATCAACCCTTTTGATTGCTTCAACTAAGCATCTGAAATGTCCCTTAGATTACCACTTCCATGTTAGCCTTCCAAGTACCACACTTAGTTTACCTACAAAAGGCGGTAAGCCCCTACACTAGGGAGAAGTGACCTCTCTCCAAAGAACCATTCTTGACACTCACTTGAAATGATTTGATTGATTGATCCAAGTGATGGACTTAACTTGATGAATGATCTTGAATTCTTTTTTAAGTCCTTTTATTTCTACTTGTTTAAGTCCTTTTTTTCTACCAAATGATCTTCAACAAGCACTAGAACTTAAACTTCATCTTTATCTTGAGTTTGATCTTCATCTTCCAATTTTAGTGCCAAATGTGTGCCAAGTACACTCCACAATCAAATGGCCTAGCACTCTTTGCTTGTCATACTTCTAGATCAATCCAAAACCAAACCTAGGTACCTCAAATACTTATAATCATAATTCCAACTTGAGGACCTTTCAGTCAAAGTGACTCTTGATCAATCCAATAATTGTCACTTTTCTAGAAGATTCTGTACCTTTCAAAGAAAAATGCATATAACCCAATATACAAACCCAAATACCACGAAATGTGGTGGAGGTGTGCTTCACTAAGTTATCTAGTAGTTGTAAAAAAATTAGCCTCATTTGACTTCTAGATTGTTACCAGATTTCAATTCTTCCACCACTGCTACATGCTAAAAATTGCTGCACTATAGCTGACAATATCCACTCTAAGACTAAAGCATCTCTTATCAAATTCTCATGAAATTTATACAGCATCTTATACCATAAGTCTAGAGCATGCATACCAAATTTCAAGCCAATCCAATAAGATTTGATTACTCAAACTCAGACTTGATCACAGCTCACTCAGGTTTTCAATAAAGAACAGATTTCAATCACTTGAATTATACTTCAACAAATGTGAATCAAACTTGAAACTAACTTATTTGAATACTTTCACAAGATATATATCCATTCAATCCACTTACTAAAGGTCATCTCATGAACTTATCCAACACAAATCAATCCAAACTTGATTACAAAACTCGATCCATAGTGAATAGACAGCCCCCGGGTATTTCGGCTTAAGAAGAAGATCTTCTCACGCAGATAGAGAAAACCTCCGAACCCCTGCCCCATCCATACATAGTGGCACCACAGCTCTATGAGATGAGCAGGCCATAGACCTATGCTTTGGATGTGGGACAAACAAGGGAGTCCCCCCCCCTTGGTCACTATGGCCGAAGCCACAAATAAAGAGTGAGTCCCTTGGGACTTGAACTCTGACCACCCCAAGGGGGAGGTACTGAGCCTGCACTGACCACTTGGTCTACCAGACTGTTCCCAATCCAAACTTGATTACTAATCAATTTATCCATTCAATTATCTCATAGCAAGCAATATATACATATATACCCAATTCAATCAACTCATATGCACCCAAATGAATGAGATCAACTAGGGATATACCTTTATAGCTCATGATCATCCATAGCAAGCTTTAACTCAAATATTTGCAAGCCACCAAATAATTCCAATAAATCACCACAACTTGAATATGACACTTGTATGTTATAGCACTTGGACTTCATTTGTTTTGACTTGGCATTGGGTTTGGATATGCACTAAGCTTCATAACTTGATTCAACACATGATGAACAATGAAAACTCATTGAATCAAGCCTACAATGCCGATGGTACCTACAATCAATCATCCACTTTTTGATAGTACCCAAACTAGTTTGGGTCCTCTCAAGTTAGGTGCAATATACTTAGGCATAGCCTTAGTATGAATAGCAGGATGTTTTGCAATTGCAACTAATGAGGTACCATTGCCATCCTTCCTAAGCATAGAATCATCATCAATTGAAATAGACTTAGGAGTGCTACCTAGGGGACATGAATTAGCCATGTGTCCAATTTCCCGGCATGAGTAGCAAACTCTCTTTGATTGAGCCTTTTCTTCCTTGCTCATGTGTTACTTCTCATTGCCTTGCCTCCCATGAGTTGCTTGAACCTTTTTCTCAAACTTGGTAGGACACCTCGAGGCAAAGTGTCTCATATCCTCACATTTGAAGCACTTGATGTGAGCATACACCTTTTTCTCATCTTTATTCTTGCTCATCATCTTGGCATCTTGAATAAGTATTGGATGCCTTTCTCTTCCACCCCTTCTTGTTTTCTTCTTCATCATCATCAAGTCTTCACCATCTTCATGGTTGATCTTGATGTGCTCTTGGGGTGTCTTTTCTTGCTCAATTTATGGCTTTGGTAGAGGCTCTTCTTGTTGCTTCACCACTTTCTTGGTTGGACATGTTGAGGTGTAGTGATAGGGCCATAGGAGGGGCGGTGCCCTAGCCAGCCAAGTCCCAAAACACCCCCTCTCTAGAATTTTAGGGCGGTGCACCACCGTCACCATAGCGGTGACCATGGCGGTGACCCCCTCGTTCAACCAATGAAACAACCAGTCTTAGGAAAAGTGTGGCGGTGCCTGCGGCGGTGCACCATCACGCCTAGGGTGGTGCACACCGCCACTTTCGGTGCCTGCCCTCACACACTCTCGGCCAAGGCCAAGTGGTCACCAGACACATGGGGGTGGTGCCACCGCTAAGGCAGGGCGGTGCCACCCCAACTCCTTCTCGACCTCCTTAGCCGGTCACCGCCACAGGGGTGGCGGTGCACTAGACAGGGGGTGGCAGTGCCACCCAGGTAGCACCTCGAGCCCAGTTTTGCCTCCTCTTCTTCACCAATTTCTTCACCTTTGCAAATGTGCCAACACCACCAAGTTGGAGTGTTCACCAACTTGTGCACGTGTGTTACCTTTTCACAAACATTTTCCCAAAGGATTAGCACTCTTCTTGCCACGCCACTCGATCCTAACACGTATGCAAAGTTAGATTGCTCAAGTGGCACTAGATGACCGATATGCAAACAAGTTTGTCCCTCTTGATAGTGCAGTCATCTATTCTAAACCTGGTCATGCACTTCTCTACACAACCTTTGATCGGCACAATGAAATGCCCTAGGTTATACCTTTGCCTTGCGTATTCTATTCCATCTCCTCCAATATTGATGCAACACATGCACCAACTAATCACAAATGATATGATCCACTTTATATCATCACGTGACCGTATTGGTTCATCGATCTTGACTTCACTTGCTCTTTACCATTGACTTCGTCCATCGGTGCCAGGTCTTGCTCAAGCTTCACTACCACGCGGTCCATCACTCCAAACCCTCCAACTTGCCCTTCACGCTTGTAACCGGTCATTCAAGCCAAGTCTTGTCTTAATCTTCTCCACCTTAGTCACATGACTCAATGTTATGTCGCATATGCAATGAGCTCCTTCATCACATGCGTAAGCTTTGCAACATCTCCGAGCCATTTTCACCTCCATGGCATTATTGCTCACACACATGTACCTATGGACTAATCACCTATGTATCTTACATTAAACACAATCAGTCCACCTAGGTTGTCACTCAATTATCAAAACTAAACAAGGACCTTTCACTTAAGCTGGACCACCTTGAGCTATGACTTTAGATATCTCCAACCATTTGATCAAGACTACACCTTTTATCCAAAAGACATCTTTCTAGATAATTCAACAATGGTTTGACCCTCCACATAAATATGACTTTGCATAGCTTTACTACTAGTACCTCGACTCAATGAAAATACTCTCTTCTTCACATCAGTCTTGGTCCCTCGGTCTCTAAGCCGTTGCTTGCCCTTCACCTTCACTCAATCCCTCGAAGCTCTTTCCTTGCTATCTTCACTCAATCAAGCCATCAAGTCACATATTGCTTTTAATCATTCATTGAAAACTATTTCATTTACATTGCTATCTTCTGCTTTAACTAGACTGTTTCCATTGATTTCCTTCTCCATAATTTTCATCTAAAGACTATTCAAGCATTAACAACCGACCACCAATATGGAAAGCATTTTCAATATCTTTGGTTTCAACTAGCAAGCTTTTTATGAGTGAGACCAATACATGTGCAAACTCTCATGTCCCATCTTTAATATCAATGCACTTGCTTGCCAATTCATGAATCTTGAAACCCAGATTTTAACCTTGCATGATATGACCAAGCTTGACATTTAGAGACCAAAGAATATCCATCAAACCATGTCTCTTTTGTTATATTCATCATCACATGCGTGTCATTCATGTAAATCTCATGAAATATGAGCCCAGTCACATATCAATTATACCTATGAGTAAATACATGTAAATCTCATGAAATATGTTGGTCCTTTGATCATGCTGTCATTCAATCTACCAAAAACTCACTTAGGCCTAGATGCACTTTCAATCTTCATAAGTATATCTATTTGGCATTTGTATGTCTTAGCGTACGTATTCTATGTATCTTTTATTTTCTTTAAATACGTAAAACTAAAAATAACTTGCATTTTGGAAGGAAGCTAGCAATACGTAGCTAGAGTTGTAGGCATAGCATCGCTCGAATAACTAATGGTTCCTGAGAGCCCATTTCCTCGTTTTTTTTTTCTTTTGTCAGTAGTACTGCTACAGATACAGCGGCACCGAAAGCTGTCGCGGTAGGCGCGAATTAGCGAACCAGTTGTTTACCGCTAATACAGCTGTTAGTAACGTATTATCAACGGGCGATTAAAAAAAGGTTTGTCTTTTTTGGCGTGCACGGGGGGAGGAATCAATCGGAGGGAGGGCCAAATTGTTGTTTTTTTGCGTTTTCTTTTGCTTGCCTTCGGCTTTCAGCTTTCTTCTTCTTTGCCCCACTCCCGCCATCTCACCTCTTTTTCTTTCTCGTCGTCACCAGTTTTTATTTCGCGCACGCAGAGAAGGAAAAGAAAAAAAAAATAGGGGCGGCGTACGGTACTTTGGAGGGACACGTACCAGCGCGGCCATTCGGCGGGCGGCCGAGGTGCGCCCCACCTGGGCCCGCATGGCAGGGAGGCAGAACGCGCGGGTATGGCGTGAGCGAGGTGCGCACGGCGACGAGTGCCGCTGGAGGCTGGCTGGCTGGAGCGCACGCATCGGTGGCTGGTCAGAGGGAGCAGGAGCACACGCAGAGAGAGAGAGGGAGAGGGGAGAGCTGCTGGCTGGCTGGCATGTGGGCCCCGGTGCCTCCCGAGGCCAGTCCAGGAAGCCACGATTCCAGGGGCTGTCACGTGACCGGGGAGCCCGCCGAGGAACATGTGTGGGCCCCGCTGCCGGCTCGGTTTCCGAGGATGTAGGGCGGGCTGGCCGGCCGGCCGGTCACCCTTTACCGCTGCGAGTGGGGCCCAGCACATCCCGCCAGGCCGGGGGAAATCGATTGATGGATCGATCAAGCTGGGGTTTGCCTTGGCGCTCAAAAAGATGCGCTCGTGCTCCAGGCAGGCAGGCTCCGCTCCAGACTCCAGGGCCAGCAGGAGCCCAGGAGAGAGAGGACTTTCCGCTCTACTGCTCGTACTACACGGAGAGGTCGAGAACTTGGCTGCTGCAAGCCATGCATGAGCATGATCCTAAAAGTGTCTTCGTCGGTTAAGAATTTGTGATTATCGCTGTCGTTGTCGACAGCGGAGCGGCAGGCATGCAACGTGTGTCGTAGAGTATCTTGTTGATGCGGATGGAATTTGTTTATGTAGTAGTACTCCAGAGCGTCTTTTTTGGTTGGGACACGTGGATAACACGGCACGTGAAGCGGAAAGCGCTACACGACGGGAGCTGCGAGGGCGTCCCGTCCCACCGGTCCCCGGGCAGGTGCAGCGCAGCGCAGACACGAGACAGGACGTGCGGTGCGGGTCTCTCCACAATGATCCGCGTGTCAACAAGACAAGAAGAGCTACTGCTACTAGTACTCCGAGCAGGGAGGCCCATCTCGCTGCACGTGGGCCCTGGCGCGTTGACCTCGACCTCAGGTGGGGTCGGGAGGATGGGTGGATGGTCTGTCGTCTCCTCATCAGTCAGGACACGGGACTGGACGACGACCCAACCACTCTTCCTGCGACCTGTGCACTGTGCTGCCCGCGCGGCGGCTGCGAGCCTGCGACCACACGCACACGCACACACCGGATCAAACTTTTTACCCTAAAAAAAAAGGCGCGTGCATGGTACCGTACGGAGTATGTGCAACGGAGTACTTTGAGCCGCTGATGCGGGTTTTATGAGCAAGATTTGGATGGGTAAACTCCATTGATCCGCGGCCGTACTTTACTGATGGACTCTTACGGCGACTTGAAAATTTCAAACACCAGATGAGTAGCGGCAGGGCAGGGTACGCGAGCAAGCAGGCAGCGTAAATGCCTCCATCACGCCACATGCATGCATGCTGACCCGTGTCTGCCCGCGCGTAAATGCCTTGCCTTTTGTGCCGGTACAGATGTGCTGCTACTACTCCTACTGTCCTATAGTACAGTATACTTACTGCTACGGATCACCGCATGGCATCTGGATGCAATGCACCTCCTACAAGCAGCAGGGTACCGGCCGGCCACGCACGTACGTCCGCCGTAGCCCGTAGACGTAAGGATGACCTGCAGGCTGCGGCTCCATCCGTCTCAAAATAATTACGGGTATTTTAAGGAGTCAAACAATCTCAAAGTTAACTAGTTTTATACAAAAAATAGTATTATCATTTGTATCTCTAAATAGAATTAGTATGAAATATATGATGTAATTAATCTAATGATAATTATTTGGTATTAAAAATTTAGTATTTTTTCATATACATTTAGCCAAACTTAAGTTTATTTGACTTCTCACAGTACGAGATGTGTATTTATTTGAGGAAGAATGAAGTAGTAGCTAAAAAATACAATTTTAGATACATTTTTGGTTGAAATACTTAAAGTTTAACTATATATATATATAAGTAAAAATATTATTGTTTATAACAGCAAATAAATATATGTTATAAAAACATGTTTCATGACGAATCTAGTGGTTCCTATTTAGTATAATAAATATTAATAATTTAGTCAAGTGTAACCTACTTTATTTAATACAGTAATGTTCTAGAAATTACCAAAAAAAATTGAGGGAGTAGCATGTAAACGTCATGTACGGTTAAATGCATGGGTCTACCTACGGCGCCTGGGTCTGGCCGTGCTTCGTATACTCGTCATGATACGTAGAGTAAAGCAGGCATCTGTCATCTGTGTGTGCTCTTCTGCGTCGCTGCGTGTCTACCACTAGGGTCGTCGATTGGGTGAACGACGCAATCACGCAGCGTACTGCGTACTTACTACGTACTCAAGGTAAGCCAATTTTTCAGTTAATAAATAGTATTTTTCTCTTATAACAAATCAACCAACAGTAGGACAGTAACAGCAAGCAGACTGCGACAATGCTGTATATACTCGAACGTACTGATAACTAGGGTTGATGTAGCTTTTTATTGAAGTTTTGCATCAATATGTAGGCCTTGTTTAATTCCTTCCCTAAAAATTTACTTCCTATCCCATCGAGTGTTTGACATATGTATGAAGTATTAAATATAGACTAAAAAAATAATTAATTGCACAGATTGCGACTACTTTGTGAGACGAATCTTTTAAGCCTAAGTAGTCCATGATTTGACAATGTGGTGCTATAGTAACACATGTGCTAATAACGGATTAATTATGCTTAATAAATTCGTCTCGTAGTTTACCGACGGATTCTGTAATTTATTTTTCTATTAGTATTTAAACATCTCATACGACACCCTATATAACACTCGATCTGAGATCCAAAACTTTACACCTGCACCTAAAAGGCCGCAGTGGGCGAAAGCGAAACCAAGCAAAACGACTACTCCGTACAGCTCTACTGCTTTACTACCCTCTAGCGGTGCCGGTGCGTGTATGTATGGATCTGGTGGGGAGCAGGCAGTTTAGCAGGTTATACGTGGGCAGCTCCGACGGCCCGTCAACCAAGCTCCAGGTCAGCCCAAAGAGCCCATAGACATCTTGCCAGAGCCAGCCCATCTATGACAAGACTCGAGAGGGAGGTAAATGCCCAGCAAAAATCACCACACCGATACGCCCTCGAACCCAGCGGCCCATCAGGTCCATTTTGTTTTCTTAGAGTTCCTAGTCATCGTAAACGAGTCAGAAGTCAGAACTCAAAAGTAGGGACACGAAAAGAGTGCTACATACGCGCGATGGCTTAGGCCCCGTTTAGATCCGAAATTTTTTGCGTGTTGGGTACTGTAGCACTTTCGCTTGTATTTGATAATTAGTGTCTAATTATGGACTAATTAGGTTCGAAAGTTTCGTGTCGCGATTTCTCACCCAACTGTGCAATTAGTTTTTTTTCGTCTACATTTAGTACTCCATACATGTGCCGCAAGATTCGATGTAACGGATACTGAGCAAAAATTTTTGGGTTTTGGGGGGAACTAAACAGGGCCTTACTGAGGTGTGTAATGTACAACAACCAAGAGTCCAAATGGTTCAAATCAATTTCGGATACTGAGTCGACTACAAACCTCTTGCCAAGTCACTTAACATTTTCTACCCCACTTCATGTAAAAGGGTTAGCCTAAGCATAGCGTGATAGGACTCTAAAAACAATATATGTTGGACTAACCCCACACTCTCACGTCAACATACTAATGAACACTAGGAGCCACATCCAAATTGGACCGAATGACATAAGATCGCTTTCAAAAAAAAAGTTGAGTAGTTGAAAGGGTAAACCTTTATCTTATGGTGGTCGGTTAGTTTTGATAAACTCGGTGCTGAGTAGCTTGGCCATGTTTATGATGTCTTTTTTGAAGTACCCAAAGACATTCTTAAGAAATTAGATTTCTATAGGTAAGCTTTTTTCTGGCAAGGTGACAACCATAAGAAGAACTACAGATTATTGAAATGGGAAATTCTTTGTTTACCAAAGAATCAAAGAGGTCTTGGTATCATGAATCTTGAAATTCAAAATGTTTGCTTACTTAGCAAATGTACAAACTAGTTAATGAAGATGGCATCTGGCAGGATCTTCTTAGGAAGAAATATTTAAAAAATAAAACCATTGGTGAAGTTCATTGAAAACCGGGAGATTCACACTTATGGTCAGGCCTTATGAAGGCAAAAGACCGTTTCCTTGATCTCTCCGTTTTTAACATTCACAATGGTAGTCAAACCAGGTTTTGGGAGGCCAAGTGGCTTGGAAACTTCACTCTTAAAGAGCAATACCCGTCTTTATACAATATTACAAGGAAAAAAACATATATCAGTAGCCAATGCTTTTGTTTCCACACCCCTTAATATTTCTTTGAGAATATCTCTAGTGGGGGAAAAGCTACTTAAATGGAATGAATTAGTGGCTAAAATTACATTTGTGCAGTTGGATGATCAACAAGATTCTATTAAGTGGAGTCTTACAAGACAAGGATCTTTCACAGTCCAATCAATATATAAACACTTAATTAATCAAATTGCTATGCCTTTAAACAAGTTGTTATGGAAGTTAAAATTACCACTTAAAATCAAGATATTTATTTGGTTTTTGATAAAAGTAGTAATTTAACCAAAGACAATTTAGAAAAAAAGAAAATGGAAAGGAGACTATAGATGTTGTTTTTGTGACAATAAAGAAACTATCCAGCATTTATTCTTTGATTGTCATGTGGCTAGATTTGTTTGGAGAGTCTGCCAAGTGGCTTTTAATCTCGAACCACCAAAAGATGTAACCGACTTATTTAGGACGTGGGACGTACAAACAGACCAACACTTGCGCTCAATGATTTGTATGGGGGCAAGTGCAATCTCATGGTCTATTTGGCTATTTAGAAACGAAGGAATTTTTTATTAAAAAATGACTAATTTGCAGGATGTTTTTAGGGTAACTTATTGGACACGTTTTTGGAACGCCCTGCAAAAGAAGAACGACAAACCTTTTCTGAAGTGGGCACGTCGAATGATAGAGACTATGGCTATGGAAATTTTCGCTAAGCATGGATGGTCGTCGCTGAAAAAACTTAGCGCTTAGCGTTTAATCAATTTTCCCTTTGTTTCGCTTCGCTTTTTGAGAGCTTCAAAAACAGTAAGAGTCTGGATTTGTAATAAGAATTGGTTGTGTGCAAAACTCTTGCAGAGACCGGAATAAAAATCCTTTTTCTAAAAAATAAGGTGTTTAGTTATGTGCATGCACAATGCACAGATGCGGTGACCTTCTTATACCCGAGACTGACCAACAGGTCTGTAGCAGGTACAATGTAACCGCTAGACAGACATGAGTGGTGAGGCTTCATTCAGATGCATCGACCGTACGACGTCTCCCTCAACCTGCGACCCAATGACCCATCTATTCACTTCCCAAACCTATCCCTGTTCTCAAACAAGTTCTGAGCTTGTTTATCAGCAGAGCATAAAATGAAGGTTCCCAGTCTTGAATTTCGATTGGGAACAACCAAAGCTACACTGGCCTGGCTACCCAATGTAGATTCAACAGCACTACGGCAGTACAGGAGCACCGTCTTTGTCTGTACATCCATCTTCAACTTTATTGTGGACATCACAGCCATCTCGATCTTCATCAGCATATGTATCCATTGGAGTTCATGACATTAGCTGAGGGGAACAAATTGGATTTATGATCATGTTCACCTTTCGAACTAAAATCAAATGAAGCAGGGTCATTTGATTGCTCATAATTAATTGTAGCTGGCTCAAGAACCTTCTATCGCTATTGAAGATGCCAGGTGACCAGGTGACCAGGTGACTGCGGTCATCTGAACCCACTATTGCACATTATTTGTAGCAGGCTAGCAGCTGCCATCACCTCTCGAAAATAATAATAATAATAATAATAATAATAATAATAATAACAAATAAAATAGCATCATGATGAAAACCAGATACGGATGTATTCGTCGGTGTCAAAGAAACAGCAACAAATTACAACTTGCTTATCTGCTGGAATTCTTATACATACAGCTGCCCGACATCACAAGATACATGGCGTAGCAACTGGACTATTCGTTGCACCAGCGTTTATATGGTCAGCTGACGTTACGCTTCCCCAACAAAATACAACAAGGTCACATCTAAATTCTTATGTAAATCTGCAGCATGTGCACCACAGTTTATCACCAACAAACAGAGCAGCCGGTCTAATTACAGTAGCTCCAGAGCTCAGGATCACAAAGATTCCTCCAAAGCCATACCCTGCTGAGTAAATTAGAACAACAAAAAAGCCTAACAGCTACGAAAATCTACAACAATTACAGAAACTTTTCATTTCCTCTTGACCCACATCATCTTCATTGAGATGAATCTCCCTATGACTATGAGTATAGTCCAGTGACAGGCACCGTCCAAGTTCTACATGCTGGTACCTCTGTAAATATAAGCACAGTTTTCACAAGATAAGCAAGGAAATAATAAATTGAACAGACCTCAAAAGTTTGAATCAACTACGTACATGCTCATCACAGACCAGTCGGGTGCAAAATGATCTCCTTCAGAGCCCTCATTGCCAAGATAACTGCTTATATGTAGACCTTTCTGTGTCCCAACTGCCATCATGTTCCTTTCTCTTTGTTCCTACAACTGGCATTTGGTAAATTCTTCCTTGATCTTCTGCAAAGCCATGTGGGGGTGTGATCAAATTTTGTCTGACTGGTAAAGGTGCCCGTGCATCCTTTCCTTCTAAATCTATACTTCCAGGGCCTGAGTTAAGATCAAGGCCCTGACTTTCCCATTTACGACTACTGTCACGTCCACTGCTGCTGCTACCCTCAGCAAGATTTATAGCATACTGCCTTGAATGCTGGGCAGGTAATGATCCTGCTGGCCCAACAAGAGAGGGAGAGAGAGTTTGAAAATATGGAACTGCAGATGCAGAATTAGCAAATGTTGCTGATCCAACTGAAAATGCAGGTGCTTGAAGGTGGACACTTGGAGGAAAAGAAGGGAATCCTGCATATTGATATGCAGGCGGATGAAAAACCATCGCTGGAGATGTTGAAATAACTGGAGCCCTGCAGGGATCACCTCCAAATTGGCCACTGTCAGTGGTAGACGCGATAATCCTCTGGGCTCCGGATGCAGCCTCAATTTGGTACAGCTGTTCTCCTCTAGAAGGCAAAAACGATTGTATAGCTACTGGACCACAAGGGTTAGCAGAGGCAAGCCATGGTGATATATTACTCATGGCAACATTATTCATCCTTAAACCAGGAACTTGTAGGAATTGAATACTGCTTGTATTTTTAGCAGGTAGGTTCTTTGGCACAGGTTCAGTGACAGCATCATCAAGGCCTGGTCCACTATTAAGGTCAAAGTCCCTCGAGATATTCATACCAGCATTAGAGACAATTCCAGGTAACGACCTTGTTGACGACAATGGGAGTTCAACTGGGTGTGAAGCATTTGACACAAATTGGCCATTATCTGCAACTTCATCAGCTCTGTTCAGATCAAACTCAATGCCAGCGCTTCGTGATGAGCCATCTCGACTTTTCGTATTTCCAGATTCAGAGCAGGTAGTCTGTGCAGAACTCTCTGGGATATCTTCCTGGAGAGCTTGGTCACCTGCAACATTCAAATCAAAACCAAGTGTGGGGTGAGACGGCTTCCCAGCAGTATGAGATCCTGGAATTTCACGTGTGGTGCCAGGCATCTCCAAAATCTTCCTCGGTTCAGCTGGGCGGAATGCACTCGTAGCAGCTGAACCTTTCCACCCGATCTCAGGCTTTGCTCTTAGTAGGTTCTCAGGAGGAACAAAGGGTCCTTTAGCTGGAGCAGCTACTGTTATTGGAGCTGACTGCAGCCCACATGTAATAGGCGAAGCAAATGGCGAAAGCCTAGTTAAATGGACCGTTGAGGAACATATAACAGGTGAGATAGTTGGTTCAGACTGATGCCCATCATCCCCAGGTATTCCTTCATTCAAGTCGAAGTCAAGCTTTGCTGTAGCATTTGACTTGGTGTGGGCAGCTAGAGAAGAACCTTCATCTGATGAGACAAGGTCATCTTTTCCGTCCTCCTTTCCACTCACACAATCACTGGATTTTTTTGAGCTCTGCTTTGCACTATGCTCACTTTGCTGAGAATTGACACCTTCAGATTTTACATGACTATTGGATTCACTTGAAGTGTCTTTTGATTCTTTCATCTCCTTAATCCCATTTGCTGGGGACGCTGCAGCTACAACTAGTTTTGGAACATCAGCCGAAGGGAAAGAAGCATTTTCCTTTTTTTCCTCCTCATTCCACAGTATGCTACTATCGCTCACAGCATCAGCTTTTTTCACCTCTGCAGCCATCAAATCTAATTTGCCAGCCATACTGTCACGGTTATCAAAGGCTCCTGAGTGGCCTGATACACCCAGAGGCTGCTTATGATTAGTTAATGACTTCAACAAACCCTGGGCTTGTTTATCAGCAGCAGACAATGAAGATTCTCCAGCAAGAACCAATCTTGAATTCCTACTGGAAACAACCACTTTACACTGACTGCCCAATGTAGAATCCACAGCACCACCCTTGTCTGTACAGTCATCTTCAACTTTCCCATGTCTACATGCATCCCTATTTTCACCTGCAGATGAATCCATATTAGGCACATTGACAATTCTAGCATTAGCTGAGTGGCACAAATTGGAGTTCTGATCATGTTCACCTTTGGAATCAACCAAATCAGGTTGAGAGTTGCATTTGTTTGCACGCCCTTCATGGATTTCAATTTTGACTGAAGATCCAACTGCTTTTGAATCTGCTAGCTCAGGAGATGGCACAGTTTGGCGTTGTTCCTCCTTTGCAGCCAAACAAGAATCACTTTTCACTTCCTTCCCACCGACAATTTTCTTAGCATCTGCTGGCCCTGGATCCTGTGATGGGCCCACATCACTTTCTACTTTAACCTTCCCAGCATTGTCACCCTCACAGCCCCATTTCTTTGCAGATGAATTTCTGGGTGAAGAAGATGGGGAAACCAATTCAGATTTTGATATTTCTCCTGCCACACTAGCAAGAAGATCCATTGCTGTGTCGTCTTCAGCATGCAAGGAATGATTAGCTTCAGAGTACTTGATTTCAATCAGAGCATTCATTGGGCTGAATGAGTTTCCCACCTTGGTTTCACTTGAACAGACGCCTTTTTCATTCATATATGATGAGGCTGAGCATACAACTCGTGATGCATGTGTATCCTTAACAGAATCATCAGGTGTCCTGCTGTTGTCATCATCTAACATAGCACATGGTGATTTGTCACCTTCCTCCGAACCAGCAGTTCCTTTAATCTCATTGCTGTGCCATAAATCTGCATTAACATCAGAAGTTAAATGAGGCCGAGAATTTTCAGTTTTCATTTTCACTCTGCGATCAGTCTGTTCATGTCTATCTGCAACCACAGGAGACGAAGCTCTACCACCAGTAACAGATGGGTCCTCAAGTGATCCTCCACTTGTACTTCTAGCAGGACTACGGCCAGGATTTGGAAACCGAACAATCAATCTATGATTATTTCCATGGTCAGATGGCATGTCAACTCCTTTTTCAGAAGCTGATCCAGTTGGAGATGATTTATCTGGCAGCAAAGATCGATCAAGGGAGACACATCTTCCCACAGAAGCTTCCTTCAGGTTCCCTGAAACAAGCCCATTGGTTGCCTTTCGATGGCCCCGTGAAGCACTTCCAGAAGTTTTACTAGCACCACCAGAAACAGCAGTTGAACTTCTCGCATCCTTCGATGGCTCACTAGAGCATGAATGGCTATTGTTCGGTGACTGGCTCGAGTTGCTACTTTTCTCCTCTTTCACAGTAGGCAGCTCAGAACCACCAGTTGATTTGCAGGGCTGGTCCTTCAAGTTGGCGGCAACATTTCCTGGTTGCATATGTTGTACTTTTGAAGCGACATAAGGTACATGATTCAACTTTGCAACAGCATCTGAGCCCCCAGGTTTATCAGTCAAAACCTTTGGTGATGAAACAGTGGATGCTGGATTCTTTGGGCTGTGCTCACTTGAGCCACCTCGTTTGCTTCCAGTATTTGAAATTTCTTGGAAACCTGCTTTTCCAGGCCAGGAAGCAGATTGGCCAGTTAAAGGTTTCAAATCATTCGACTTCATTTCAGCATCAACACGTTTCTTCCAGTTCTCAACAAGACACTTAGCTTTCTTCTGTATCTCCAAATTTTTGTGGCTGCGGAGATGATTGACAGATTTTCCAATGCTACAACTTTGCAGTGCACTGAGATTAATAGGCAATTTAGCTAGTGCACGAAGTAGCGCCAAGAGAAGGTCATCAATAGGCTTATCTGCTTCTTTAGAACTACCGTCACCAGACTTCCCTTTGTGAGCCTCTTGAAGCCAACTATCCAACACGGGAAGGCCCCTTGATTGCACAAATCTGCCAAGACAATCAGGGCTCTCTGTAGCTGCAATAACATCAGCAAGCATAACCCGACCAGCAAGGTCTACCCTCTGCTCAGTCTGATAAAGTCGCATAAGATGCACAAGCTTTTCAACTGCTTCTGTGTTTGGAAGTCCACCTTTTTCAACCTTTGCTATTTCAGACTTTATATCGTCCAACTTGCTTCCAGCCTCACTGTCATCAACATGCAGACGATCTCGATCCCGCTTAGCTGGATCAATTCCTTGCTCACCTCTCTCCCTCTTCTTTCCCTTGGATAAACCACAATTCTGTGTACCATCTGTAGAAGCCTTCAGTTGCTGGGATGCTGATGAACCATTTAGCCGCTTTGGAGACCGTCCACCTGACTGCACTGCAGCATGCATTTCTAACCTTGTTCTGTATAGAAGCCGATTTACTTCTTCCTGCCGTTCCTGGTAAAAAGTTTCACGCAAGAAACATCATTATAAATATATATAAGAGTAAGAGAGAAAAACATGAAATAGATAATGAACCTACATTAATATAATCTCGGTCGGTAAGCCACCATAAACACTTGTTGTCAATATCGTATACACGCCAACATACAAATGAAGAAATTCCAACCGGGAGCTCAACACCTTTACGTAAAAAGGCAACTTTGCAAGGGTGCAGCAGGGAAACAGCAGATGCCTCGTCCTGGTGGAAAGAGTAGAAGATCTCGTTTGGTGCAGCGTTCAGTTGAATGCCCTTGTTAAGCTTAATGTCGGCAGGTCTATAAAGCCAACTAACGCGTAGTTTGGGATAGCCTTCTTCCTTTTTCTCAATCCAACGTATCAATCCAATGAATGGAGGAACATCAACAGCCCCGAAAAGAGCACAATCGCCAACTTGAATCTCGCGCCCGTCCTGAAAATTAAACAGTACTTATCATTTGTTCAAGGAGCACAAAACATCCTTCATGTTAGTATGTTACAATGTGGTCTTGTTATTTTGGTGTAGGAGTTGAACAATTGCAACCTCCCTGTGCAAATTATATTTGTAATCAAACAAGGAATGAAAAAACAATAGTTAAGCATGTAATTTCAATGAATACTAGCACGGGCATGGTATGAGTTTGGCAGAACTCCACTTCACTAGTGAAGTCGTTATTTTTTTACTTGAGCTCTACAAGCAGCTCTACCAGAGGAACTGAAGCTACTTTGGTTAACTGTTTGGCAAAACAGCTCTACATGTGGAGCTCCTTAAAACATGCTCTCACGGAATCCCACGCAAGGCCCACCAGAGCGAGTGGGAGCTGGGAGAAGCTACTATTTTCAGCTCCATCTCCCATCCACCCTTTGTGAGAGGGCGTTTTAAGGAGCTCCTCAGGTGGAGCTGTATTATTTTATCCCGTTTGGCACAAAACAGCTCCAAACAGCTTCTGAAGCTAGTGGAGGAGCTGTGCCAAATGGGGCCTAAATAATATGCTACAACAAACATATTGACTGGACGGTACTTTCCCATAATCCTTAAGCAAAATTCCATAAAGAAGCTTTAACACTCCTTGTGAAAACTAAAAGGTCTTGTCTCAACATAGCATGTCTCAAGCCCTGGTAAAGAAGGAGGATTGTGATAGGCGTGGCGAGCCAACGTTAAATCTAGCCATTCTAATGGAAATGAAACCCGAAAGAAAACCGTTGGGGCGTAACCCTCTTAGCGACGCGCCATATTGGAACCTGAGTATGGTGTTAAATGGGCAAGGGACGGGTCGGCACCCCCTTGGTGACGCGCCGTGTCGCGATCTGGGCATGGTGTCAAGTGATCAAGGATCGGGTCGTCGCTTCCTTAGTGGTGTGCTACATCGACGCCCGGGTGTAGTGAAAAATGAGCCAGGGTCTTCACATCTGAGTCGACGGGTGCAAAGGATAATGAAGGTAGTCGAACCAACTAAGATCCGTTTAGGTAGTTGGAATGTAGGGTCGCTTACAGGTAAGTTAAGATAATTAGTTGATACCACGACTAGGAGACGTGTAAATATATTATGCGTTCAAGAGACTAAATGGACGGGTCAGAAGGCGAAGGAGGTGGACAATACAAGTTTCAAGTTTTGGTACACAGGGACAGTCGCGAATAGAAATGGAGTAGGAGTTTTGATTGATAAGAGCCTTAAGAATGATGTGGTGGGAGTGAGAAGGCAAGGAGATAGGATTATCTTAGTCAAGCTTGTCGTTGGTGATATGGTCTTGAACGTAATTAGTGCATATGCCCCCAAGTAGGCCTCAACGAGAGTGCTAAGAGATAGTTCTGGGAAGACATAGATGGCCTGATTAGAGCTGTACCTAGTAGTGAGAAGCTTTTTATAGGAGGAGATCTTAATGGGCATGTAGGTACTACAAGCGCAGGTTTCGAGGCAGTTTATGGATGTTTTGGGTATGGTAGTAGGAATCAGGAGGGGAAGTTCTGGACTTCGCGGTAGCTTTTGACCTGATGATAGCCAACACTTTCTTTAGAAAGAGAGAATCTCATCTAGTGACCTCCAGTAGCGGACAACACTCTAGCCAGATTGACTTTGTCCTCGCAAGAAGAAAGGACAAACGAGCATGCTTGGGTTGCAAGGTGATACCAAGCGAGTGTGTTGTCTCAAAATAAGTTTTTGGTGACAAAATTTCGTTTTCAGGTGCGTGCCCGTAGGGATAAACAAGCTAAGATTGAAAGAACAAAGTGGTGTTAACTGAAAAAAGAGACGTCAGAGGTATTCAGGGAAAGGGTTGTCAAAAAGGGCTCTCGGAAGAAAGAAGAGGACATAAACAACATGTGGGAGAAGATGGCAACCAACATTCGGAAGGTGGCCTCAGAGGTGTGTGGAGTAACCAAAGGAAGTGGAGGCGAGGCTAAAGATACTTGGTGGTGGAACGAGGAAGTCCAAAGCGTTATTAAGGAGAAGAAAGAATGCTAGAGACGCTTGTACCATGACAGGAGTGTGGACAACATAAAGAAGTACAAGGTGGCAAAGAAGATTGCAAAGCGAGCTGCAAGTGTGGCAAAGGGTAGAGCGTACGAGAATCTTTACCAACATTTGAGTACGAAGGAAGGAGATAAGGACATTTATAGGATGACTAGGGTTCGTGAGAGAAAGAAAATGGACTTCAACCAAGTTAAGTGCATTAAGGATTAAAGGGAGCATCTCTTGTTGAAGGAGGATGAGATCCGACATCGATGGCAAGAGTATTTTGACAAATTGTTCAATGGTGACAATACAGACACAACCTTTCAGTTGGATGACTCTTTTGATGACACCAATAGGCGCTTTGTGCGGAGAATTCAAGAATCTGAGATCAGAAAGACATTGAAAAGAATAAAAAAAGGTAAGGCGATGGGACCAAATGGTATCCCAATCGAGGTGTGGAGATGCCTCGGGGACATAACTATAGTATGGTTAACCGAGCTGTTCAACCATATTTTTTGATCGAATAAGATGTCTAACGAGTGGAGGAGACGTATATTGGTACCGATCTACAAGAATAAAGGGGATATTCAAAGTTGTACTAATTATCGAGAAATTAAGTTGATGAGCCATACTATGAAGCTATGGGAGAGAGTTATCGAGCATCGCTTGAGAACAATAACGCGGGTCTCTATGAACCAATTTGGTTTCATGCCCGGAAGGTCAATCATGGAAGCCATTTTCTTAATAAGACAAGTTATGAAGCGGTATAGGGAGAAGAAGGACCTACACATGGTTTTTATTGACTTGGAGAAGGCTTATGATAAAATACCAAGGAATGTTATGTGGTGGGCTTTAGACAAACATAAAGTCCCAACGAAGTACGTCGGGCTCATTAAGGACATGTACAACAATGTTGTGACTAGTGTTCGAACAAGTGATGGAGACATGGATGACTTTCCGATTAGGATAGGACTACATCAAGGGTCAGCTTTGAGCCCTTATCTGTTTGACTTAGTGATGAATGAGGTCACAAGGGACATACAAAGGGACATCCCTTGTGTATGCTTTTCACGGACGATGTAGTGCTAGTTGATGAAAGCCGGACAGGAGTGAATCAGAAACTGCAGTTATGGCGGGAGACTTTGGAGTCCAAAGGTTTTAGACTCAGTAGAACTAAAACTGAGTATATGAAATGTGACTTCGACACTACTACTCGGGAGGAGGAAGATATTAGTTTGGAAGGTCAAGTAATGCCTAGGAAGGATACATTTCGATATTTAGGATCAATGCTACAGAGAGATGGAGATATTGATGAAGATGTTAGCCATAGAATCAAAGCAGGGTGGATGAAGTGGTGCCAAGCATCTAGTGTCCTATGTGACAAAAGAGTACCACAGAAGATAAAAGGCAAGTTTTATAGGACGACGATTAGACCTGCTATGTTGTATGGTGCAAAATGTTGGCCTACGAAAAGACTACATGTTCAGATAAGTGTCGCAGAAATGCGTATGTTGCGTTGGATTTGCGGTCATACAAGAAGGGATCAAGCTCAGAACGATGATATACGTGATAGATTAGGGGTAGCACCAATTGAAGAAAAGCTTGTCCAACACCGGTTGAGATGGTTTGGACATGTCCAACCGAGACCTCCAGAGACACCGGTGCGTAGTGGAATCCTAAGCCAGGATAATAACGTGAAGAGATGCAGAGGAAGACCGAAGTTGACTTGTAAAAGGAGACTTGAAAGGATGGAATATATCCAAAGACTTAGCCTTGGATAGGAGTACTTGGAAAACAACTATTCACATGCCTGAACCTTGATTGCTTCGGCTGGGTTTCAACTCTAGCCTACCTCAAGTTGTTTGGGACTTAAAGGCCTTGTTGTTGTTGTTGTGAAAACAAAAAGGTGAAATTTTCAAGCTGAGGGTGAGATGGCCATAGAATTCAATCCAATGATACAAAATAAAGTCTGTTTACATATTAGCATGCTAGCAACTGCTACTAGAATAACCAACTCAACACACATTTCATGGCACTTCTCATGCTAGTCTTTAAATTGCTAACTAGGCAGTGAAATCTAGTATAGTCATATTTAACATCATAGTCATCATCATCAGGTCGACGGAATTCTCATAAAGGTGAGCAAGGAAGGTGAATTGCAATACCCAACGAAGGCGCACCTTTATAAAGGAGCCAGGGGACACTGGGCGGGGAGAATCGACGCACTCCTGCTCCCGCGCCGCCACCGCCGCTAGCTGATAAGAAGTCGTCCGAGGCGGGAGAACAAAAAAACGGGAAGGAGAAGTAGCTGTTGCCGGCGATGGTGGAGCTTCTGCCTCTACGCGTGCCGCTGGCCACATGAGCCGAACAAGACGCCGCCTCCTGCCGTCGCACCCCTCAGTGCCGCGCCACCCATGCATATCCGGCTCGCTGCATCTTCTCCAACGTCGCCGCCGAAACCTCCTCCTCGCCGAGCTCCGGCACCGCGCCGCAACACCATCACCAGAACGCCGGCAGACCCTAGGCCCTCCGAAACCCTAGATCCGCGGGTCTATGCTCTGCCCGCATCCAGAACACCCGAATTCGAGTCCAATCGGCCGATTAAGACGAACCGTCTCACCGGTGGGAGCTCGAATCCGGCGGAATCGACAGGCTACGGTCGGGCTCGATTGGGGATTTCAGGGCTATGTCAGCGGAGCGGGCTGGGCGCGGTGGCTTGGACTCGATCCGAGGTGGGGCGGAGGAGGAGAGAGAATTTCAGCGATTCGGGGGAAGAGAGATCGCGTCTGGTGGAGCAGAGCAGGGCAGGGGCAGAGACGGCGAGCGAGTTCGGGTCGAGAGAAGGGGAGAGACACAGATTGAGGAGATGATGTCTCGTCTCGTCCTTTGCGGTTCAGGAGAGGAGAGGACAGCAGTGGCAAATTCGACCATGCACAGTGATCGGAGCCCGTAATCTAAAAAAACAAAAGTGATCCCAGCACGTGTTTTTTAATTAATTGTTGTGACTTCATTACTCATGGGCTAACAAATCGTTAGTAACAATTACACAACCTTAGGGCTAGCGCCTAGACATCCGGCCCTAAGCCCGCGTATGGACGCACCTCCGACGCCTGCAACTGTGCTCCATCAGATCCCATGACAGCGAATCACGTCCGGGCGCCCGCGACCGATCCCGCGCCATTAACCGCGTCCGACCATATATGACTCGATCCCCTTCCCAGTTACGCCCCCCCCCCCCCCCCGCGTCAAGCCCGTTGTGCTTCTTCCCCCGGCACGCCGTGCTCTTCCCCTCGCCGTAGCGCCATGCCGCCATTGCGCCATGCCGCCATTTCCGCCGTGTCAACGAAATATGGTCGGCAGTCTACCTAGAGGTATATCTAAGATAGTAGATTGTCGGTAGACAGATGCACAAGCCACAAACAAGACGGTGGCGCAAGATAGACACGAAGTTTTATCCAGGTTCGGCCGCCAAGAAGGCGTAATACCTATGTCATGCGTCTGATTGTATTGATGTATGTCAATGAGAGATGTTTTTTAGAGGGGTCCCCTGCCCGCCTTATATAGTCCGGGGGGCAGGGTTACAGATCTGAAAACTAATCCTAGTCAGTTACAATTGTCATAGGTGGCCGGATAATAATTCCTATTCTAACCGACCAAGATCTTGCTTGATCGCCAAATCTGTCTTGACTCCTTGCGTGATACTCCGAATAGGTTGGCCGGGCCACGCGTCGTCTTTTGGTGGACCGAACCCACTGATCCGGGCCGACCCAAGCTTAGCCGTAAGGGTATAGGGGTTAATACCCCCACAGCTAGTCCCCGAGCACCATGTATTATGCTGCGACACGCCATTTTAACCTTCTCCGAATAGTAAGGCTTAAGTCCTTGACATCCTTAACATCTCTGACCACCGTTATCGCCGGAGAAGTAGGTTGTCCGAAGAATGTATGGTGCTCTTAAGAAAAAAGAAAAAGATTTCTATCCTGTGAAATGTGCCCACTTGTATTTCTAAAAAGTAATGTAAGTGTGTCTTGAAGCGTAGCGTCCTTGATCATCAGAGGCGTAGAGGTCGAAAAACAAACATATTCACCTCAAGGTGAAGTGTGCCCACTTAGTCCCCGAACCTGGTAGTAGGTGACATAGGCACGTGGTGTCAGGGTCTAAAAAGAATTCTCAGTTAAGTTGAGAACCCAATCATCGTACAGACGATACGAGATGCACCGGCAGGTGCATCGTACCGATGTAGTCCTCGGGCTTGCTGGAAAGTGAGGTATGAACCTTGTAGCAAGGTCTAAATAAATGTCTCTCAACTGTATGTGAGTACAAATCACATATAGCCAAGGAGAACGATCTCCGAGCAGTGGTCGGGACAGTTCCCGAGCACGATAGTAATCCTTACAATCAATCAAAGCATAGGGGTCGATTAAACAAACACATTCACCGCAAGGTGAAGTGTGCCCACTTAGTCCCCGAGCCTGGTAGTAGGTGACGTAGGCACGTGGTGCCAGGGTCTAAAAAGAATTTCCACTGGAGTTAAGAATACAATCATCGAACAGACGATATGAGATGCACCGGCAGGTGCATCGTACCGATGTAGTCCTCGGGCTTGCTGGAAGACGAAGTATGAACCTTGTAGCAAGGTCTAAATAAATGTCTCTCAACTGTATGTGAGTACAAATCACATGTAGCCGAAGAGAATGATCTCCGAGCAGTAGTCGGGATAGTCCCCGAGCACATTAGTAGTCGGAGCAGTCCCCGAGCACGGCAGTGGTCTGGGCAGTCCCCGAGCACGGCAGTGGTCTGGGCAGTCCTTGAGCACAAGATATGCAGCGAAGAAACAAATGCCGCTTGTACTATTATTTGGTGTATTTATTTATCTTCTTATTCTGTCAAGTCCAATCATACGCGTCTGGTCAAAAAAGTAGACGGGTATAGCACGTCACACTGTCTTCTTGCCCTGTCTAGCAAGCAGTCGCTTGGCACCTGTAAGGAGGTGCGTCAGTGTGGGCCCTCCCACACTAGCAACGAAGAGGCGCGTACATTGGTAACGAAGGGACGCGTTTATTGGCGTAGATCTCGAGGTTGTGAAAACAACCGTCTGCGGCGCGTGTGCATGTCTCCCAAGAATCTCAGGCGGACGAAACGACGGAGCTCTTGGTTATTTATAATATAGAACTGGTAAGTTAGTTTTTACCGATTACCGATCCCTATTATCATTCGCCGCCGCAGCCTTCTTCTTCCTTTTGCCGAACCCTATACCTCCGAAAGCATCACCAATCCCCCCTCCACCGCATCCACCCCTTTAGCAAGGATGGATTAATGGCGAAGAGAGACGCCCAGAAGAAAATCAGAGTTGTGGCGAAGGAGTGGTGGAAGTCAAGGAGCAACGAGCAGACCATCGAAGACCTCATCACCATGGGAGTGCTCCACAAAAAGGCACTCGCGGGATGGCGCGCGCCAGAAGGAGAAAGCTACCCCGATCCACAACCAGGTGAGATTGTGGGTTTTGAGGATTTCTTCAAGCGGGGTTTTGGGGTTCTAGTGCACCCTTTCTTTCAGGGGCTCTGTTTGTATTACGAGATTGGGATTTGCAATCTACATCCCAACTCGATTCTTCTTGTCTCAACCTTCATCCATCTTTGCGAAGCCTATGGTGGCTTCTAGCCCCATTTCGACATCTTTCGCCATCTGTTCTGTCTGCGGAAGAAAGGGAGCGGCGGATCGAAGATAGCTAGAGGCGTATACCTCAATCTGCGTGACGAGATGAAGGCCTAGTACTTGCACTGCCCTTGGAACACATCACTAGACGACTGGTACAAGAAGTGGTTCTACATCTATGAAGAGCCAAACATGATCACCCTGTGCGACGTGGAGTTTATTCCAGAGAAGAAGAACAGCTGGTCGGAGAAGCCCAAGCACTTGGAGCAGATCGTAGAATTGCTTGGGATGATCCCGTGGGAGAAACTGGATGGTCCAAGCATGGTTGGGAACTTCATTAGCTGAAGGATCTAGCCCTACCAGAGGAGGGTACATCCTAGCTACGAATACCAGGGGAGCGCAGATCCAACGAGGACCAAAAAAGAGGCACTTGACAAGATTGAAGTCAAGGCCGGGATTGGGGAGCTATACAACTTAGTCGATCCCAATTATGTCAGGTTAAGCGACATCGAGCACGCCTTCAAGCTAGCCCAACCTCCCCCAAAGGTAAATTATGCTTCCTTGTACCTGTAGAGTTATGTTGTAACAAAAATTGACTATGTTGTCGCCTTTATGTTTCCTAGAGTAATGGTCATGACAGGGCTGCGGTGTTTGTGTCTCCACCCCCTGGTGTGGATTAGCCGCAAGTTATCGGCCCAACCGCTCAGACCAGTGCCAGAGCCGAAGACGTCGACTGGGCCGTACTTGGGGTTAGGGAGGAGGCAACGGCCAGGGCTGCTGGCAAACGGCCGACGACCAACAAACGTCATCAGGCCATCTTCCCATTGTCAGATGATGAAACAGAGGATGCAGACATCTTCCGACTCATCCCTCAAAAGAGGAGGAGACAACTGGAGTCGATGGAGCAGGGTGGCTCCTCTGTGCCAGTAGGGATCGCATCACCGACCACTGCAACACAGAGGATAAGCGGCAAAGGGGTCGAGCGCCAGGCCTCGGCGCCGGTACTGGTCATGGAAAAAGACCCAATGGAACCCGCCGAGCACGTGGAGCAAGCGTGGTCGAAGAGACACTCCTTCGCCACGTCATTCTGTGCTTCCAAGCTGTAAGTATTTGTAACCTTGATGTAAGCTTACAATGTGTATTGAATACTATTGTCTTCTGAACTTATCTCTGATATATTAGGTCGGCATCCACCGAAAATCCCGACCAGCTAGCCGGGTGTGGCATGGCTTCGCCAGTAATGGCGGAAAGAACTACCCAGCAGCTGGCTGTGGAGGAAACTGTAGAAGAAAATCCACCGGAACCTCAGCATATGAGCGGCCAGACAATAGTCCCCGAGCAGCTGGTCGAGAAGAGAGCCAAGCCAAGTACAAGTGCTTCGAGCACTAACCCTACTGAGGGGGATACTTCGGCGCCAAGGGGACCAGACCAAGCCGAGGAGCAGCAGCCGGAGGTGGCACAGAGCACGCTTGCCGATGCTACGGCTCGTGGGAAAGCCATAGTGGTCGCAAAGACTACAAACTCTAGACCAGCGCTGCCTCCTGAACAAGAGGCCGAAGAGGACAAAGTAGAAGAGATCCTGGGCCATCCCCAAGACAAATGACAACATGTATATGTGTTGCGCTGGCGGAACAACGAGTGGGTTATGCATGAGGAAATCCTAGAGGTCGAAGAGACCCTAAAAGTTGAACGAGCGGCAAAACGTCTGGTGACAGAAGTCTAGGTATGTTTGGCTTGACCACTTGATCCTGCTATTTAGTCGAACTATCTGACTTATCTTGTTTATATACAGGACTTGATGAAGACCGCAAAGTACCGAAAGAGGTGCTTCGACCAGATTAAGGGAATCACGGTAAACAATAGAGAACTAGCGGCCGAGGTGGAACGCTTGCGCTGTCAACTTGAAGCCACCGACCAGGAGAGGACAGAGCAAGAGGCACAGAACTAGAACCTGGTCATCCAGCTCGGTAACAAAGAGCAGGAAAAAGCAAGTAAGTTGTCATTTTATCACAGCAAGTGCATGACATGTGTTGTTGCATTGTTGGTAGTGACAACTGTAGTGCAAGCTTAGAAGCCGAAGTAACCCGCCTCCAAGAGGAGAATAGCCGTGTGATCGCAGAGTGTGGTCGCTTGAAGGAGGACAATGAGAAACTAGCGCGTGACCAGTCTCAACTCTAGGACCGCACAACCAAGATGAAGGAGGAACTGAAAAGTAAGTGTTCCAGACCACCTTTCTCATTTTGTTACCCGCCTTATCTTGTCGTGCCGTTACATTTTGATGTCTTGTACGGTTTGCATTTTTAAAAGTTAATGCCAAGAAACATCTAGAAGCCGTGATGAAAGATCGTGATGGCTAGAAGGCACGATGCCTAGAGACCACCGAGGATCAGGACACATGGAAGAACCGGTGCCAGGAAGTGGCAATTGGCTTTTTGCCCGTCCTCGACCTTATCGATCTGGCGCTTATAGAGGAAGCGCTAAGGACACTGTAGCTCGGACTGGTCGAGAGATACCGAAAGGCATGGAGTTGGTTCCAAAAGTTCGTGAAGGAGGCGGGTGAGTACACAGGTGTGCATGTGCTAAGCATGGTACGTGCCCACTACCCCCTAATCGATCTCAAGCGCCTGGAGGCTGGGTACCCGAAGGAGGTAGACCCAGACAAGGCTGAGGAGCTTCGGATGACCCAGCTGGACCTGTCCTCAAAGATCATTGGTGACATTAACCTATGTGAAGGTGGGACAACACCTGTACAAGGTACACCATCGACAAGTCAGCTGGAAACGCCATCAGTTGCAAGCCAACCGACGAAGCCTGCAGTCTCGACTAGCCAGGCATCGGTGGGGCTATCCTCTTCAGCTCGACCAGCACAAGAGTCCCTGAGACTCGAGTAGGATATCAGAAGCAGTGAGCAGTAGGTGCCGCGCACCCCGACTAGCCAATGGAATAGGCTTAGAGCTATAGAAGAAGGACATAGTTATGTTATTGTAAACTTGGTCCTCTTCAGGCAAGCTTGTAACAACGTAACTGTATATTATCATAAGCTTGTCTGCTTTGTATAAAACATATTTAAGCCTGAAAATCATGTTGGTGTAACTAAGTGAGAACATGTTAACGTTCTGTTTAGTTATACCATTTTGCTCGACACGTCATCCCGAAAAGTTTGTGCAGCCCTAGTTTGCCATGTGGTCAGAGTGTGAGATGTGTGACCTGTGCACACGTAGACGTGGATAAGTCAAACCAAGGGGGACCTGCCGATCACCCGTAACGTAGAGAGCGGATCCCATGCACGCATTGGGAGGAACCGGAGATAGGGCCTGCTCCGAAAACCATAGAAGGAATGGTGGTCGGCTTTTACTGGCTAAGTTAGAATAACCATAAAATTCAAAGTTACACATTAGAGTGGTCAGAGAAATCATAATAGCTTTATTAAAGTAAATCGAAAGTACAAAAGGAGTACATATCTCAGTGGTTAAGCATAGAAATGTCTAAGCTTGTCGATGTGCCACGAGTTTGGTACGTCCGTACCATCCAGGTGAGCTAACCTGTAAGACGTTGGTCGTGTGACTTCCTTGATCATGAAGGGCCCCTCCCATGGGGTTGCGAGTTTATGAACACCAGCCTGGTTCATCTTCCACTTTAGGACCAGGTCCCTGACCACAAAGAATCGCTCTTTAACGTTCTTGTTGTAGTACCTACGCAAAACTGCAAGGTATTTGGCCGTACGTATACAAGAATCGAGCCGCTTCTCTTCTGCGCTATTCACTTCTAGCTCCTGTACTTCATTGACCTTGCCTTCGTTGAAGTTCTCTACCCATGCTGATCTGAAAGCTATATCTGCTGGGAGGACTACCTCAGCGCCGTAAACCATAAAGTACGATGAGACGCCGGTGTTATGACTGGGCTGAGTTCTGAGGCCCCAGACCACGACTGGTAACTCTTTGAGCCATCTTCCAGGAGCTTTATCATTTTCTTTGTACATCCTCTTCTTCAATGCGTCCAAGATCATGCCATTTGCCTGCTCGACTTGTCCATTAGCTCTAGGGTGCGCCACCGAGACGTATTTTACTACTATGCTCCTTTCATCGCAGAAGTCCTAAAAAGCGTTCCCGGTGAATTGAGTACCCATATCAATGATGATACTGTTGGGTATGCCGAAACGGTGGATGACCTGGTCGAGGAACGTGACAGCCTTTTCTAAGGATGCCTGTACCAGAGGCATGTATTCTATCCACTTAGAAAACTTGTCGATCAGCACAAAGACGCATGTAAATTTCCCAGGAGCCGGTTTGAAGGGCTCAATCATATCCAGTCCCCAGCATGCGAAGGGCCAAGAGGCTGGTATTGCCTGGATCTCATGTGCTGGTACGTGGATTCTCTTGGTGAAGAACTGACAACCCTCACAGTGGCGGACTAGCTTCTCTGCGTCGGCTACTGCTGACGGCCAATAGAACCCTGCTCGGAAAGCCTTACGGACCAGCGTTCTTGAGGCCACATGGTTGTCGCAAGAGCTAGAGTGGATTTGGTCCAGGAGATGTTCGCCATCCTCCTGGGTTATACAATTCATCAAGATTTCTTTCTTTATGTTCTTGCGCCATAACTTGCCATCGACAAGTAGGTACTGCTTACTACGATGCATCAGGCGCTCGTTTTCTGTTTGATCAGTGTAACCACTGCCATCTGTTAGGTACTTGATGAAAGGTATTCTCCAGTTGGGCTCATGAGTGGTCGAAGGCGTTTCGGTGGTGCTCGACGCTGGAACTATAGCCACCAATTGCTGGTCTGGAGGCTTGTCTGCCGTGGAATCTTCCTCTTCGATGGAAGGCATGAGCAGGTCTTGGACGAATACGCCATGTGGGATTTTGGCTCAGGATGATCCTAACTTTGACAACACATTCACTGCTTGATTATTGTCCCGGACCACATGTATGTACTCGATGCCATAGAACCTGCCTTCTAGCTTTCTGATCGATTTGCAGTATGCATCCATCTTTTAACTGGTCGTGTCCCAGTCCTTGTTGAGTTGGTTGATGACCAGAGCAGAGTCTTCGTAGACATAGAGACGTTTAACGCCGAGCTCAACCGCAATGCGCAAACCATGTAGGCATGCTTCATACTCGGCGACATTATTAAATGCTAGAAAATAAATCCTGAGGACGTACCGGAGCTGCTCCTTGGATGGTGACACGAAAAGGACTCCTGCCCCCGCACCATCAATGTTGAGAGAACCGTCAAAGTACATCATCCAATACTCGTCGGACCCCAGAGAGGCAGGCGTGCTTAAGTCTGTCCACTCAACGATGAAATCGACGAGTGCCTGAGACTTGATTGTAGTACAGCTTACAAATTCCAAGGAGAAGGGGCATAGCTCCATTACCCATTTAACGATGCGCCCATTCGCATCCTTATTGCTAATGATGTCTTGCAGAGGGTACTCAGTCATGACCACCACACGATATCCATCGAAGTAATGTTTCAACTTTCGGGATGTTATCAGTATGGCATAGATCAACTTCTGAATCTGAGGGTACCTGGTCTTGGACTCATTGAGTACCTCACTGATGAAATAGATTGACTGTTGTACCTTGTAGACATGGCCGGGCTTGTCGTGCTCGACCACCATGGCTGTGGAGACCACTCGATTAGTAGCCGCAATATAAAGCAGGAGTGTTTCGTCTTCTCTAGGAGCAGTGAGGACCGGAGGTGATGTAAGGTATTGTTTGGCTGTGTGAAGGCAGTGTCTGCTTCCTCTGACCACTCAAACTTTTTGGATGCTTTGAGCAGTTTAAAGAACGGTAATCCCTTTTCGCCTAATCTTGATATGAAATGGCTGAGGGCGGCCATGCATCCGGTAAACTTCTGAACAACCTTTACCTTTTTGGGCGGCTTCATGTCCAAGACAGCTTTGACTTTCTCTGGGTTAGGGCGTATGCCGTCGTGACTGACAATGTTGCCAAGTAGTATGCCAGAAGGAACACCAAAGATGCACTTTTTGGGTTTAATTTCCACTAGAATGTGTTAAGGGCTGCAAAGGTGCATTCTAGGTTTTCAACAAGGGTATGTGCTTCCTTAGTTTTGATAACTATATCATCAACATAAGCCTCGACGAGGTCGTCTTTTATCTCTTCTTTGAGGCAGGCCTGTATAGGGCGTTGGTAGGTAGCCCCGACGTTCTTGAGCCCAAACGACATGGTCGTGTAGCAATAGGCGCTGAAAGACATAATAAAAGATGTCTTGATCTGGTCGTTCTTTTTGAGAGCGATCTGGTGATAACCAAAGTAGCAATCAAGAAAGGAAAGCAGCTCACAACCGGCGGTTGAATCTACGACCTCGTCTATGCGAGGTAAACCGAAGGGGTCCTTAGGGCAGTGTTTGTTGAGATCAGTGTAATCAACGTACATTCTCCATTCATTATTCTTTTTGCGTACAAGAACCGGGTTGGCTAACCACTCCGGGTGATACACTTCTTTGATAAATCTAGCTACCAAAGGCCGTGTAACTTCTACCCTAATCACCTCCTTTTTGTCACGAGCGAACCGTCGTAGCTTCTGCTTGATAGGTTTGGCCTTGCCGTTGATATTCAAGGAGTGCTCGATCAAATTCCGAGGTACACCGGGCATGTCAGTAGGTTTCCATGCGAACACATCCACGTTGCTCCTCAAGAACCTGACAAGCGCGTCTTCCTATTTGGGGTCCAGGTTGGCCCCGATAAGGGCCATTTTGCTAGGATCGCCGTTGACCAGCTGTATCACCTTATGCTCCTTGGACTTGATGTTCTTGCATGGAGTCTCGAGCTTTGGGATCTTCAGGTGGTTGGCGGAGGTCTTCTTGGCGTCGAGCATGGTCTCGGCCATGCGAATAGAGAGGTCGTGAGCCTCTGCTATTTTAAAGCTGTCGTCCTCATAAGTATAAGCTGCATATACGTTGCCCCTGAGGGTTAGAACTCCTTTCTCGGTAGGCATCTTGAGCACCAGATACCTATAATGAGGTATGGCCATAAACTTGGTGAGCGACGGTCGACCAAGAATAGTATGGTAGGTGCCATCGAAGTCAGCGACCACAAAGTTGACGTAGTCAGTGTGGAAGTGGTCCGGGGTCCTGAATTGCATAGGTAGCGTGATCTGCCCGAGAGGTGTAGAGCTCTGTCCGGGGAGAACACCCTAGAACTGTGCCTCGTATGGATTGAGATCCGCCTGGGTTATCTTTAGGGTGGGCAGACTGTTCTTGAATAGTATATCGATGGAGCTACCACCGTCGATCAGCACTCTATCAAGCTGAACCTTGTTGATGCAAGGATCAAGGACCAGGGGAAAATATCCTGGCTCAGGTATTGCGGCCTATTGGTCCTTTCTGCTAAAGGAGATCTCACGGTGAGACTATGGAGGGAGCCGCGGATCAACGAGGAGGTTATTGGTGTTGGCCACGTTCAAGCAAGCGTGGGCGAGCAGCTTGCGTTCTCGTTTGGTCTCGATGGACACTTTGCCTCCGATGATGGTGTGCACACGATCGGTTGGCTTGACGTACTTGTGACGGGGATCTGCGTCTTCATCATCGTTGTCCTCGTTGCGCTGTTCCCCTACGTCGTTAGGCTTATCAGATGTGTCCGGAGCCTATTGACGCGTGTAGATAGACTTGAGAACATGGCAATCTCCATAGTATGGTTTGACTTGGGATGGAGCTGGCAGGGCCCTTTCAATGCTTTGGTGTAGTTGTCTTCGTAGTTACGACGTCCGCCCCCTTTTTTAACGGTATTGACCTCGTCGTCGTCGTCCCGAGCACGCTTGCCCCTGTAATCGTCACGGCAGTTACGCCGCTGATTACGTTGGTCGTGGTGGTCGCGGGAGTCGTTGCGCTGGTTGCGGTGGTCAAAATTGTCGTTCCGACCATGGTTGCTGTGGTAGTCGTCGCGGTGTGGAGGGTGGTCGGAGCGTGGAACCCTTGCTGCTTCTTCGATAATTATCTTTTTAGCATCATTAGTGTCCACATATTTCTTAGTGGTGGCTAGGAGCGCCGTGACCGATTTAGGCCTCTTACGTAGGAGCTTGTCCCTTAGGGCGTCGTGGAAGCGGAGGCCAGTGATGAAAGCCTCGATTGCCTCGTTGCCGGAGATTGATGGGACCTTGATGCGCATCTCCGAGAAACGTCGGATGTACTCACGCAGTGGCTCATCTTTTCGATCTTGAATCCGTTGCAGATCATATTTGTTGCCGGGTTGTTCGCAAGTAGCAATGAAGTTGTCGATGAAGGCTTGCTTGAGCTCTTGCCAAGAATCAAAGTAGTTCGCCAGCAAGCTGACCAACCATTGGTGACCTACATGGCCAACAGCGACTGGGAAGTAGTTAGACATGACGTGCTCGTCAGCCATGGCTGATCTGCATGCAGTTTCGTAGAGCATGACCCATATTTCGGGGTTTTCCTTGCCATTGTACTTCTGAAGTTTCTTGAGCTTGAAGTTTCTAGGCCATATGACTTGGCGAAGGTGCGGAGTAAACTGCTTCAAACCCGACGGGCCGTGGGTAGTGTCATATTCCATACGGCGATAACTTTCATGGGATGCTCGATCGTTGGCTCTCTGGTTGATGCGATCGCGCAGATCGCGTTCCCCGAGGTAGCGGCGGAGATCGTTATTGCCATCACGACGATTCCGGTTGCCATCCTGATTAACCCTGCGGCCGCGGTGATTATCGCGGTTATCTCGACGGTTGTCATCCCGAACGTCACGGCGGTTGTCCTCCCGACGACGGTTGTCGTCCCGACCACCATCAGGACCACCGTTCTACCTTGACGGTTGTTCTGATGGGTCGTTGTTGTGCGAGCCACGTTGGTTGAGTGGCTGTGAGCGACTTGAGTATTGGCGGCTGTGGCTTGATTCAACTGAAACGGATGGAGCCTGGGCTTGATTCACCATCTCCGCGGTCTGAGCCATAGCAGCCATCAGATAAGCTTGTATATCATCGCGAACTGCCTGGGTTTCGGGGGTGTTGGGTAGCCGTTGCATTATTGCCATAGCGACGGCTACGTTGGCGCTTGGAGTCCTGAAGACCTGTTTGTCCCCCACCCTATCGAAAGCATTGTTGAGGTCGCGTGGCTGGACCCTTATGCGTCGTGCCTCCTCTTCTGCTTCAGCTTCGATTTGTCGACGATTAACCGGTCAATATTGCGTGCCTCACGTGCAATCCTTTCTTGTTCTGTTTCACCAACTGCTGGCGGTTCGTCATTGCTGACAACATTGATCAAACCCCCTCGCCTTGGCGGGAAAGACGGGAATTGTGGGAACCCCGGGGCGTGGTCTGGGATATCCAGATCGTATTCGACGCCTTCATCGTCGTGATGCTGGAGCTCAGTGTGGACGAAGGTGTTAGATGCGATGTTGGACGAGGAGCTAGAGTCACCCTCTTGGACCGTGTGGACGGATCCTTCTTGATAATCCTCAATCCGGATCATGTTGATGAAGTTGCTTGGCCTTGGCCGAGGTTGATGTACAAAACACAGATCCGAGCATCGTTGTATATTATATGCGTAGTTGGAGGCAGCGTTTCGCAGGCCGTAGGGCTGGGCCTAGTAGTTCTCCGTCGAGGCTTCGTACTCGGAGAGCCGAAGACCTATCGCGGAGGCTAGCCGGCAACGAGCGGAGCGCCCTTCAGGAGTAGATATGACCACGAGATCTGTACCAAGTCGTGCAGAACGACTAGCCCGAGCTGGTCGGGTAGATCTGTTGTGGGGAGCGGTTACCTGCTCATTAGGTTGACTTTGAATTGTACTTACCAGAGCTAGGGTTTCAGCGAGTTTGGTGCCGACCCGATCGATGGAGTCGAGCAAGTCGGTGTTGTCGATCTGCTTCCCTTTGTAGCGGGGGAAGCGGACGACGGGTTGTCGGCATGGCTGAAGATGATGCAGGTGTGGTCGAAGCCAGATGTACCGTGGTCGGAGCTAGATCCATTGTGGTCGGAGCTATATCCACCGTGGTCGGAGCCGTGTCCACCATGGTCGGAGTCATAGCCGATGCAGGTGAAGCAGTGGTCGACGCAGATTGAATCTGCGCTTCCTCCGTGGTCATGGCGATGAAGTCATCGGAGCCGGTGGTCCAGGTGATCTGGCCAACGGTGAACGTGAGGCCGTTCGGTGTAGCCACGGAGCCGGAGATGATGACCATCTTGTTTGCTTGGAGAGCAGTACGCACACCCCCTACCTGGCGCGCCACTGTCGACGAAATATGGTCAACAGTCTACCTAGGGGTATGCCCAAGGTAGTAGATTATCGGCAGACAGATGCGCAAGCCACAAACAAGACGGTGGTGCAAGACAGACACGAAGTTTTATCCAGGTTCGGCCGCCAAGAAGGCGTAATACCTACGTTCTGCGTCTGATTGTATTGCTGTATATCAATGAGAGATGTTTTTTAGAGGGGTCCTCTGCCCGCCTTATATAGTCCAGGGGGCAGGGTTATAGATCTGGAAACTAATCCTAGTCAGTTACAATTGCCATAGGTGGCCGGATAAGAATTCCTATTCTAACCGACCAAGATCTTGCTTGATCGCCAAATCTGTCTTGACTCCTTGCGCGATACTCCGAATAGGTTGGCCGGGCCGCGCGTCGTCTTTTGGTGGACCGGACCCACTGATCCGGGCTGGCCCAAGCTTAGCCGTAAGGGTATAGGGGTTAATACCCCCACACGCCGTGACCCCGTCCTCCCTGCGCTTTGACTCGGCTGTGCCCCTTCCCCTATCCTAACGCCTCATCTCCTCTGCAACATCCGTCCAACCGTTGCAACATATGCACATCAGACCCTTTTGCAACATCAAGATGAAGCACATGAAACATACAGATGAATGAAACACATGGAACATACATATAAAATACATGAAACATATGTATGAAAAAAACAGAAACACTTGAAACATATACTTGCAATATACGTATATAGTTATTGCAACATACATATGAAAACACTTGGGAAACAACTTCTGAAACACACCTAAAACAAAACATGGCGCCGCCGGTAGCCATGGCCTACTGGTGGGAACTGCAGTAGCCAGCAAGCGACGCCCGGGTGTAGTAGAGAGGGAGGATGAAGGCAGGCAAGCATCTGGGCGTGGTGAAGAACGCCGCGCCGGAGCAGTCACCGTGGACCACGCCGCGTCGGCTCCAAAAACTCAGTGGCAAGTAGTGAGTGCCGGTGGGGAGACAGGAAAGCAGGCGATGGGGCTCGGGTGCGGTGTAGCACGCCGGCAGCGCGGTCGCGGTGGAGCAAGCCACGGCGGGCATGGAGAGTTGGTTCGAGAATGGATGGGGAAACAACGGCGATTCATAAAGAAGGTAAGAGCGGCGAATTTTTTATTTTTATTTCCATGCGAATGACAGTGGTGCCTGTTGGGCCGTTCGGGCCCACCAACGCGCGTCCGGACGAAAACGAGTGCCTTCCTCACAGCATTACACTATCATGAGTGGAGGGCGTGTACTGCTCCTCTCCTTCAGCGCAACGAGAACACAGCACAACCAATTCATAAGCTGCCTTGTTACATTCTCTATACTAGAAGGCACAATTAAAACTTATGACATTTAAGGCCGTTAAAGACTTGAGTTCCTCGATCAGGTTCCCCACCACCATTCCAGCGTAGGTGTCGGTCTTGATCGCTTGCACCAGCATCAGAGTGAAAATCTATACCTAATATTGAACCATGACAAGTTTTTTTAATTTTGGTCCTTGTTTTTCTTTTTTTTTTCCCCAAGAACGTTGAGTCCCTGTGCCTCAGGAAGAAGAGTTGAGTCCTTGTCGGTCACACCTTTTTTTCATGATTTCTTTTTCTATTTGAATGTTTTTTTCATGTCTTTTTTTCAATTTCTTTCTTTCTTTTTCTCCAGTTCTAGTTAGGTTCAGTTACGTTTTCTTTTTCCATTCTGTTTTCTTTATTTTTCACAATCAACTAAATGTGTTTCCATTCCATTAATTTTATTATTCATGTTTAACTAAATGAGCTGGATAAATATAATACTGATGGGGATGAATCAAATGAGCTGGATAAATATATTGCAGATCCAAATGTGAGATGTAGTGGTCAGTTTGCTATCTTGGCATGATGGAAGAACCAGATTCAAGAATTTCCTATTCTCTCATAAATAACGCGTGATTTGATGGTTGTTCAAGTCTCAACCGTTCCTTCTGAATCTGCATTCAGTGTTGGCGGCCGTGTAATTGACCCTTTTCGCAGCCGTCTTGACCCTGAGATAGTTGAAGCTTTGATTTGCTTGAAGGATTGGGTGCATGCATCAAGAAGAGGTAAGAAAGCATCTTTTTTTTTGTTTCACCTCCATAAAACTCCTCATTCGCTGATTTTTATGTCTTCTTTTGTCAGATAAGAAAGTTGCTTCCATTGTTGGTGATCTGAAAGTTATTGAGACCATTGCATAAAAATTTAGCGGTATGACTTTCACAGTGCTTGTTCAACACATTTGCCATTATCTAATTCTCCCACAGCTTATTCTAATGTTTAACCAATAAATGAACCATTGCCATTTCCCTTGTTGTAGGATGATCAAGTTGCTGACAACGATGAAGAGGTGGAGGGGCGCAATGCAAGAGACCTGGCTGGACTACAGCTTTGACTAGGCTGTCAAGTGTTGTGATGTTGTCTTCTTGCTTCACCGAGAAAGAATGAGATGGAGCAGAAGTGCTCGACTGCGGGCTATTTTGCTTATTAGCATTTGCTATCCCCCAATTTGGATTAGACTTTGGTTGTTTACTTGTTTGCCTGTGAGACAAGAACTGGAACTTGTTAGTTATTTGGAACTGTTAAGTGTTATCTAATATTTTCAGTATGACCAGGAAGCTATTGTTATGTCCATCTGTAATGGACCTTTTTTTTATTATTAACGTGATTATTGAATCTGCTGTGACGAACATTTAAAATGGTTACATGAGTCAATGTTCCTGATTTAATTTTTCCGATCGTTATGGACGTGAATCCGATCGCACTATATCGTTCCCGACATCCTGAATATCCCGCTTTCATTTTCCGACCGAGTATTCCCGGTTCCAATTTCATTTTAATATAAAAATATGAAATAAAAGATGGTTAGAGGATTTTCCAGACCGTCCCAACCGTTTTCATCCTGCACTCCCTTTATAAAAAAGTGCAATCATCCCCTTTTAAGTAATCAAATAGAAATTTTAAATTTAACTAAATCTATAAAAAACAAACTTTTATAATATCAAATAGATATTATTAGATTAATCATATAATATATTTTAATAGTTAAACTATATAAAAATATAAATATTAATACTATTTTATTAAGATTTAGTTAAATTTAAAAGTATTAACTAGGTTTAAATATAGAATTATATATTTTTTAGACGGAGGGGACGTAGCACGGGTGCATCCCACTCGCACTACGAGTTGGGACGAGACGTGTCCATGTCGCTCGGCCATCCGTGCCTGTGCCTCCTTCACCGTGGACTCGTGGAGGCCTCGACCGTGACCGAGCCAGCGGCGGCAACTATTCTCTTTCCTCCCTCCTCCCTCCTCCCTCCTCCCTCCTCCGTCCGCTGTGCAGGAGCACCACCACCCGGCAGTGTAGAGAAGAACTTCCGTGACGGAGGGGAGAGAAGCCGGCGGCGCCCAGCGAAGTCGCCCCCGCGTCCTCCTCTGTCGTCGGCTACTACCCATACCCGACCCTCGTCATCGTCGGCGTTCAGATCTGGGCTTCCTTTGCCAAGGTAGACCCTAGCAACTCTAGTATTTGATTTCCCATTATCCGATATACGTATGCTGTTTTGCATGAGATGGTATTGCTTGTTAATTAGATCCACTGTTCGCCTAAACGGTTGTTTAGCCCGTTTAAACACCGTGTAAACGCTACACGGTGGTGCACCGTTTCCGTTTAATCACCCGTTTACCCCGTTTAATTGGCCGTTTAGCCCGTTTAATGGGACGTTTTGCCCGAATAATGGCTAAACGGTAGGTGACCGACTGTTTACCGTTTAGCATTTAGGAAAACACTGATTAGATCACAATAGATACATTTTTGTGAAGTTTGGCATACCAACAGACTCAAATTGTTAATGTTCCTTCCCATAAAGGTAGGACTGGGATATATTTCACTTGGGATCGGGCACTGCAATAATGCAATTCTCACTGACAATAATGTTTAATTTGAGGTAGCGTTTAAATGTTGGAATTTTCTAATGTTTGGATCCATCTAAATGATCAGAAAATGAAATTTCAGCCTCAGTGCTAAACCGCAGCTTATCCTTATCTTACTGCTGCACACTTCTGGAACTGAGAGAATTTTGTTGGGTTGAGGGGGGCTGAGGCGCAAGGCTGGTTGACAGGAGGAGGGGGAGGAGAGCCGTCGAAGATGATACTGCTCCAGTCCCCATCGAGGTTCCTGCTCCAGATCTTGCAAGACCGTGTTCTCAGGTATGTCGCTCGCTGCCACCTTGCTTTCGCTTAGATAGAACAGAACCACATCTTGCTTCTGGTGGCATGTTTTTTTGCATTAATCTCATTTAATTTCATTTCATGCGATGTCGGTGCGATGCAGCGGCGAGAAGGGCATGGACATCGACTGTCACACGGTAGAGTTCGATGATGTCCGGTATCATATCCAGGTGAGTTCTATCACATAAATTTGCCTCCAAAACAGTGGCCACTGTGCCAAGTCTCGGCAACAAATGGATGATATACTTACACCACCATGGTGGCAATGGCTTGACAGATTTTGGCATCAATCCTAATCAGTGTCAAATTCTTAGGGTAGCTAACTTTTGGCGAGGTTGGTTTTGGTACAAATTAAACAGTTGATCCTAAGGTGGCTATCTACTCAATGTTTCAGTCCAAAAAAATATATACAGTTTGCAGTGTTAATCCTGCAGAATATAACAACAATCAGTAGTTAATTGGTCTACTCTTCCCAGTTTGGTATGTTCCATTTGATAGCATTTCCCTTTTAACCTCGAATTACCTATTTGCTCACAACAACAGTAACAACAAGAGCAATGAATAAAATGCTGTCACCTTCTTACTTATTGAGTTTTCCATATACTGAATGGTTGCCATAACACTACATACTAACCATATAATTAGTCACAAGCACTTAGTGGTGCAAGTAAAGGTTTCGTCTGCCTTTCGTAATATAACAAATATGGACTTGCTAGTGTTTGAGCATTACTATTTCAGCTGAAAGTGTGTTCAAATTTATAGGTTGATATTGTTCTACTTTAAGCAGGTTTTCATCTAATTTTCAAGTTCTTGGGTGTGGAAGCTGCATTTTCTTATTTTCTGAAATGAATATGGACATCACTCTGTCATGTACACACTAGACATTAGGATTATCACCTGTCTGATGCTCAATATCACAATTCTAATGAATCTGGGCTTTGGTTTCAGTTTTCTATGAGGAATCCAAAGGTAATGGTGTTGTCAGTTGCTTTGCCTCTGCCACCTCCTGAAGCGATTCTGTATGAGGGGCTTCCACTTGGTGCCATTGAAGCTATAAAAGCAGCTTATGGGCCAATTGTGCAGATTCTTGATCCTCCAAAGGATGGGTTTGATCTCACAATGAAGATAAGTTTGACAAAACTTCCGCTAGATGAAGGTTCTAGAGTTCCCTTCTCAAGGTTATTAATTGTCTTGTTGTGCTGCATGATCAAATTGACTGATGCTTCCTTGTATCTTTAAGTTTCTCTGCTAGTAGATTTCAATGTAGTGTAACATTTCCAAGGTTATAGCTGTCTTGCCGAACAACATGTTCAAACTTGCTGATGGTTTGTGTATCTTTAGATGCTATTCGTTGGGTAAAATTTCATTACTAGTTAGGCCTTGTTTGGATACTCTCGTATTCATCTCAGTCCACATGTGTTGAGGTGGATTGGGGGTGTAAATTAGTTTAAGTTCCACCCCAATACAGCCCAACACATGTGGATTGAGGTAGATACAAGCGTATCCAAACAAGACCTTAGTTGGAAACATCTTCCTCTGTATATGAGTAGATGCTTCTGATGTCATGTGAATGTACGATGCGGTTAGTTGTCTAAGATTTGCATTGATTTAAGTATCCTTTGACTAGAGTAAGTAACTGTTACCTCAAAGAAAAAAAGGTAACAAAGAGCTCTAGATAGGTCTATTCAGTTTGTTCTTTACATTTTTTTACAGATGCTTGTTTTATTTAATGTTGATTGCATCTTTCAATTTGTTGCACAATGCCATCCCAATTATCTTAACATTTTTTGCTCATCAATTGTTATTCTTAATTTATCATTGCAGTTAAACTAAAATATTTTTCTGTTTATTGGAATAAAACTGGCTTTGCACTGCTGAAGTATTGTGGTGTTTTTCCAGGCCATCATAATAGGTTTATTGATGTCCATTTCGTTACATTTATTTGATGATGATGTGGGAGTTTTTATATTTCTATTTTTCATCCATCACATTTACATTTAGGCGCTTGTATTTCTCTTCAGAATGTAGAATTCGGTCAGTGAGTACTTGATCTGTGGTGCTTCCGTTTATGATAAGCCTGCCAAAGCCATAGACATCTCCTGAAATGTGATCATTTTTCTATTTAAGTCATGTTCTCTGTATTTGTAGCCTCTAACCATTTGTTTATTTACTATATTCCAGAGCAAAGGAATGCTATCTTGACACAAATTGCATCTATTAGAGAGGTTGTGCTGGGTGCACCACTGAAGCTCCTGCTGAAACATTTAGCCTCAAAGACAGTTGCACCTAATGTTGACAAGCTTGTTGCTCTTGTTCACCGGCCTAATGAATCCTTTTTCCTTGCTCCCCAGGTATAACTTTAGGAACAGCAATATCACATTATCACTTAAGTGTGCTGTACTAATTTTATTGTGTGCAACAAATGGGATTCACTGTTGTTTTTTCAGGCAGATAAAGTTACTATCGTGTACCCAATGAGATTCCAGGACTCCATTGATATTGTTTTAGCAACTTCCTTCCTGCAGGTATTTTGGATGCTTCCTTTTGTTTCTTTCATCAGCTTCCTGGCCTAGTGTTCTTCATGGTCTTTTGTCTTTCATGGTTATCGTATCAACTACAATTGACACTACAGACCAATTTAACCTATCATAATGCTACAATTCATACTGCAATGTATACATGCAGCAACCCATCAATTAAGGAGGTTTCCAAGCCCAAATAGAACTCTTACTTTCTGTTGGGCACTTCTGTAGTTCACTAGTTCTGTATCTGTTGGCTGTAGCTCCAAAAGACCAGTCCTACTCAGCCTTGGGTAGGACTCAATTGATGGGAGCATTGCTTACTCTTTTTCTTCTTCTCATTTAAATTTAGGAATTTGTGGAGGCAAGACGAACGGCTGTACTTAATAATGTTCCTTCTTGTATGTGGTCTCCGGCACCACCTCTTGAGTTAAAAGGAGTATCTGCTGATGCACTAAATGCAAATGCTGGCTTTGTTACTTTCGGTAATTTTCACTTTTCCTGGTATACCTTGTTCCTCCATGAAACTATTTTGCCTCACAGACTTTTGATTTGTGCAGTTGTTTACCCTCGGCATGTTGAGGGTCGAAAGCTAGATAGAACAGTTTGGAATTTGTTGACATTTCATGCTTATGTAAGCTATCATGTAAAGGTAAGACCCTTTAATGTGTCATTTGGTTATATAGAATTACTGAGTTACTACCAGCAGCTTCCCTGGAATATCTGGGAATTTACTAGTCATGGTGAATCGGAATATTTCATATGAATGACTGGAACTGAAAATTGATTTGTTTGCTTCAAATGACATTATTGTGGCCTATTCCAAGTAATATGTGACACTCTTCTTTCCATGCCTCGAATCTACCCAAAGAAACACACAACACTGTCTCTTGATAATGATTGTGCCATATATGAAAATACAAATTTTCAAAATAAGTCCTGGGATTTGAGCAAATAATCTGGAAAAAAGTTGTTTCAGATGGGGGCAGAGAAAGGAAATTTTGGGGGGCAGTGTATTTTCACAGCGTACACTTCATCTTCTGAGTCAGAACAATAGAACCAAAGGACTCTTCTTTGATCCCGTATTACCAGCGGGCTTGAGTGGTGGTACAACCTACTTCTGGATCAATCTGTAATTGCAGATGGCTATCTTGGGAGAAATTGGGAATAGTTTCCTTAACCATACCTAGCAGTCTCAATGTTTGAACAGCACTCTATTTGGGAACATTTGATATTTGTGTTGCTTGTGCATTGTGTTGGTTCTCGGCTGCTTACCAGTAAGCATTCAATACTGTGCATCTCAAGTACCATTGGCTCATACTCCCTCCGTCCCCAAAAGAATGTAATTCTAGAACAGTGTCATGTTTTAGTATATCAAGTTTGACCAATTATAGATAAAAAAATATAAATATTTATAATATAAAATAAATATCATTAGATTAATTACGAAATATATTTTCATAATAAATTGATTTTGAGTCATAAATGTGAATACTATTTATTAGAAACATGGTCAAACATGAAGCACTTTTACTGGCACGCAACCCATAGTTACATCCTTTTTGGGACTGAGGTAGTCAGGTAGTATTAAGTGTTTCATGTGCAAACCCAGGTCCCAACATACACAATCCCAGATATGTAAATCAAACAGTCAATCTTTGTTCTAGCAACTCCATCTTGCACCACTACCGAGATGCAGAGGAGCATACATTATCATGTCAAACTATATTTATATTATTAATATAAGCAAACATTTGAGTACGAAGGAAGGAGAGAAGGACATTTATAGGATGGCTAGGGTTCGTGAGAGAAAGACACGGGACTTCAACCAAGTTAAGTGCATTAAGGATGAAAGGGAGCATCTCTTGGTAAAGGAGGATGAGATCCGACATCGATGGCAAGAGTATTTTGACAAATTGTTCAATGGTGAGAATATGGACACAACCTTTCAGTTGGATGACTCTTTTGATGACACCAATAGGCGCTTTGTGCGGAGAATCCAAGAATCTGAGGTCAGAGAGGCGTTGAAAAGGATGAAAGGAGGTAAGGCGATGGGACCGGATGGTATCCCAATCGAGGTGTGGAGATGCCTCGGGGACATAGCTGTAGTATGGTTAACCAAGCTGTTCAACCATATTTTTCGATCGAACAAGATGCCTGATGAGTGGAGGAGAAGTATATTGGTACCGATCTACAAGAATAAAGGAGATATTCAAAGTTGTACAAATTACCGAGGAATTAAGTTGATGAGCCATACTATGAAGCTATGGGAGAGAGTTATTGAGCATCGCTTGAGAGCAATAACGCGGGTCTCTATGAACCAATTTGGTTTCATGCCCGGAAGGTCAACTATGGAAGCCATTTTTTTAATAAGACAAGTTATGGAGCGGTATAGGGAGAAGAAGAAGGACCTACACATGGTTTTTATTGACTTGGAGAAGGCTTATGATAAAATACCAAGGAATGTTATGTGGTGGGCGTTGGACAAACATAAAGTCCCAACGAAGTACGTCGGGCTCATTAAGGACATGTACAGCAATGTTGTGACTAGAGTTCGAACAAGTGATGGAGACACGGATGACTTCCCGATTAGGATAGGACTACATCAAGGGTCAGCTTTGAGCCCTTATTTGTTTGCTTTAGTGATGGATGAGGTCACAAGGGACATACAAGGGGACATCCCTTGATGTATGCTTTTCGCGGACGATGTAGTGCTAGTTGATGAAAGCCGGACAGGAGTGAATCAGAAATTGGAGTTATGGCGGGAGACTTTGGAGTCCAAAGGTTTTAGACTTAGTAGAACTAAAACTGAGTATATGAGATGTGACTTCGGCACTACTACTCGGGAGGAGGAAGATGTTAGTTTGGAAGGTCAAGTAGTGCCTAGGAAGGATACCTTTCGATATTTAGGATCAATGCTACAGAGGGACGGGGATATTGATGAAGATGTTAGCCATAGAATCAAAGCAGGGTGGATGAAGTGGCGGCAAGCGTCTGGTGTCCTATGTGACAAAAGGGTACCACAGAAGCTAAAAGGCAAGTTTTATAGGACAGCGATTAGACCTGCTATGTTGTATGGTGCAGAATGTTGGCCTACGAAAAGACGACATATTCAACAGCTAAGTGTCGCGGAAATGCGTATGTTGCGTTGGATTTGCGGTCATACAAGAAGGGATCGAGTTCGGAACGATGATATACGTGAGAGATTAGGGGTAGCGCCAATTGAAGAAAAGCTTGTCCAATACCGGTTGAGATGGTTTGGACATGTGCAACGAAGACCTCCAGATGCACCGGTGCGTAGTGGAATCCTAAATCAGGATAGTAACGTGAAGAGAGGCAGAGGAAGACCGAAGTTGACTTGGGTAGAGGCAATAAAAGGAGACTTGAAAGGATGGAATATACCCAAAGACTTAGCCTTAGATAGGAGTGCTTGGAAGACAGCTATTCACGTGCCTGAATCTTGATTGCTTCTGTTGGGTTTCAACTCTAGTCTACCCCAACTTGTTTGGGACTTAAAGGCTTTGTTGTTGTTGTATTAATATAAGCAAACCCATACCTTCGTTGTTGTTGTTCTCTCTTGATTTTATTTTCTTTTGGAAGCAATTTCTGCTCACAGTAACTCTTAGTCTTCTATGAACTTGTTATTAGATTTACACTAAGCCGTTACTTATAATTTTGCAAGTTCTCAATTGCTATGGTTTCCTGTATCAGTGTTCTGAAGGATTCATGCATACCAGGATGAGGCGCAGGGTTGAGTCACTGATCCAGGTAGACTTAAAATATTCTTTTGTTGGATCAGGTCATTCTAGAGATCTTGTACTTCCTATGGTCGTAAATATAAGTGCATCTATGCTTGTATTTTAGCTTTGACCATCAATATCTAAATTCGGTAAAGAGCGATAACACAAGATTGAACATAATAGATTCATTGTGGTTGTCATAATATATAACTCTTTTCATTTAAGATACTCCCTTGAAATATAAGGTATCCTAGGAATTCTAGGACAAATTGTGAGATAAAGTAAATGGCGCATGTAATCCTCCTTTAATTGTAGAGAGATATTGTGATTACCATATGAGTTGGTTATGGACATTAATGCTGCCTTTAATATATTTTATAAATATTCCTAGTCAAAGTTAAAAAAAAGTTTGACCTAGGACAAACTTAGATAGACTTATATTTGTGATTGGAGGAAGTAAATACTTCAATATCTCCACTAACCTCAAATTGTTCATTCATAAATCATAAGTCTTAGTATCCTTTCAGGATGAGTTGTTTTAGCAACAGGTGCTACTTGCTGGTTTAATGTAAGCATACGATGGAGGTCTGATGGAAGCTACTCATCGGGCAGGAGTCATAAGAGATAGCAGAAATTCAGTATCGTCTAATGGATGGATACAATGATCTGAAACAAAATGTCTAGGAAATAACATAATATGAAAGAAATTAAGGGGCCATTTGGAACCCTTCATTTTAGAGGAATTGAAATCTACTTAATGAATTAGACTATTTGGCTTGGAATTTGACACTCCATAACTTTTTCAAGCTCACAAATAAGCCTATCTCAAATTCATAGGGTGAGATGGAAATGAATTCTATAAATCACTATGCTATAATTCTACTCTCCAACTTATAACACACTTTTCAACTCACTTTCCTACGATAGAAATGCAACATATAAGTATGTACCTTGTATGCCTAACAATCAACAACAACAACAACAACAAAGCCTTTATGTACCCTGTATGCCTAACAATAAATATACAAATATATTCTATATACAACTATATTAGCTTAATTAATCTATGTCTAAATTGTAATTATTAGAATAAATTCAATTCCAAGGATCCAAACGGGTCCTAATTGAAATCCTGATTGCTATTGCACCATGCAATGTTTTCCTGATCTGCTTTGTACTGCAGGCGTTGGACCGAGCGAAGTCTGATGCAGAGAAGCTGAAGAAGTTGGTACACGGTGGATCTTTCAAAAGGCTGGTTTGTACTTCATGCAAATAGCTATCGTTTATGTATTATCTTATCAATCATTGATTCATACCATCCTCGCAGAGCCTGAAGAATGAGGGCGACTCGCGTTTCTGAAGGGAATTGACAAATGATGCTGTTTGATTGTACCCGATGAATACACTCTGTACCATTTGGTTAATGACTTATGTTGTGGGAAGCTTACTTCCGTTCAGTTTTGGGAGCAAAGGCTCGGAACCGGTTAAATCCATGGCATTGAATTTTAGTGTAACTAGCAAATATGTCCGTGCGTTGCACCGGGAGAAAATAAGTTATTCAATTTTCATGGAAGACGAGAACATAAATTTTACTGGTCTATCCACAGATGATAATGACGGGATACCTCTCTCAGTTTTCTACGTTGCGGTACTCGTCGAGGGTTGCATTGGTGCATCCACACAGTAGAGACACAAATTTGTTTAAACCGAACTAACAACAAACACCTCAAGATATTAGTTCGCGTTTAATTAGTTAGACCATCAGTTCAACCAGGTTCATATAAGACATGTTTTGTTTTTAATCAAAATTGCATCAATAACTTGACGTTAAAACTTATTTTCAATGAAAAATTAAAGGTTCAAAATGCCTTTATTTATTCTTTATTATATATTTGTTTGTCGAAACGTGATGAAAAAGATAAAAAAATGTTAAAACTAAAACTACAATAATGGAAACGGATGGAGCCAATGGGCTCTTTGCGATTTTTTAACATCTTCATTCAGGGTTTACTATGGCTTGTTGGACAACGCGTCCAGCCAAGACAGGGAGGGGGAAGGAGGTCCATTGCCTCAGCATCCACTCCGACGCTGTCCTCCACGAGGTGAGATCATCCCAAAACTCCGACCATACGGTGCCAAAACTACTGAACTACGTGGGACTATTTCTTGTTTGAGACAGGCACGTCGCGGCCGTCGTCGTTGCTGAAGCTCCCCGTCTGCTACGGCAAGGAGAGAGCCAGAGCCAGCATCAGGCCTCAGCCAGGCTCTGTGGATGCGAGATCAGACGTTTGTTTGGTTCGCGTATCTGTCGGGCCAGGCTCTACGCGTGCAAGGAACCTCCCTCAGCCAGGCTCTGAAGGAACGCAGAAATCAGCCGTTTCTACCGAGCCAGGCTCGCAGGGTGCGGGTAATTAGCCATCTAATGACATTATTAGTGCATTATTAGCACATATTAAATGATATTAACATATTTCGATTAATATTAATGAGTAATAAGATAAACTAAGAACTATAAGATAATAGTTGCTCATAATAAATGTCATGATGATGATTTATATATTTTTATCTCATGCAACCCGTCCTCATGCGAGCAATCAAACGGTGATCTCGAAACAACCTGGCTCGTGCAAACAGGCAACGAAACACCACACTCTTGCATGCATTGGGCCTGGCTACTGGAAGCCAGGCTCCTCCCATGCGAGCCAGGTTGAGTTCATACGCGAACCAAACAGGCCGTAAGTGACACTGGCCTCTTGCGTTGTGTCGAGGATGAACTCATGCCGGTGGCCCAGCTCGAGGTATCCAACGACAAGCCCCATACAGGGCTGACCGCTGCATCCTCCGTGTCGGTTAGGAGTGGGAGCTCAAGCAAGCGGTGTCTATCATATTTGACGATCATCAGGGACAGCAAGGGCGATGCGGTGATGCGGCGGTGGCAGGCATACTCGACTCACTACGGGAGAACGCAGATTTGTCGAGTGCCGCCAGCTTTGTCGAGTGCTAAAAATCGGGCACTCGGTGAAGCCACTCTTTGCCGAGTGTCGGACCGGGTGGCACTTGGCAAAGTCTAGCACTCGGCAAAGGGCGGCACTCGGCAAAAGCCCTCTTTGCCGAGTTCAACACTCGGCAAAAAAAAAATGGCACTTGACGGCCGAGCCCGCCCACGCCATCAAATTAAAAAAAAAATTCTTTGCCGAGTGCCGGCCCTGGAACTCGGCAAAGAGGTCCTTTGCTCCCTGGCACTCGGCAAAGAGGTCCTTTGCTGGCACTCGGCAAATGACCTCTTTGCCGAGTTCCAGGGCCGGCACTCGGCAATTTTTTTTTGATTTTTTGACCCATTTTTTTTGTGAGGCCTTCCCACATTATTTAAAACTCCATGTTCAAATTTGGGACAATTTTGACTTTTTTTGCTATATTTTGTTAGTTTTTTTTTGTTTCGTTGAATTTTATGGAATATTTCAAATTTGAACTGTAGGTGCATGGAATAATCGAATTTGGTCGTTCAAAAAATGATATTCGTGATATTTGGTGTATGTTGAGGCCGTATCCAGGAACTCACATGAAATTTCGAGCATTTTGTTGACGTAACATGACGAGGTACCTGCAGGAAAAATGTATTTAAATTATATAAAATCCGAACGAAGTCCGAAAATGACGAAACTTGTCGGGGCGTCGTGTTATCGCATGTAGAGTCTATGGTAAAAAATTGAGAAGGTTTCGAGCAAGTTGCAACGTCGAATGCCTAAAACCCAGACATCTCCACATGTGATTCGGTGCGCCCCCTGTCCGCCCTCGCCCTGCCTCGGCCGCGCCCCGCTCCGGCGCCGCCCCGCCCCACCCCGGTCGGCCTCCGGCCATCGGTTCCGGGCCGCCCCGGCTGCTCGGCGCCCCGGCGAGCCCGCCGCGGCCCTGGAGGAAGGAGGAAGAAGGTAGCAGGAAGAGGAAGGAGGAAGAAGGAGGAAGAAAAAGGAAGAAGAAGGAAGAAAAAGGAGGAGGAAGAAGGAGAAGAAGAAGGAAGAAGGAGGAGGAGGAAGAAGGAGGAGGGGAAGGGGAGAGGGGGAGGAAGCCGAGGTGGAGGGGACGAACGTTCGTCCACATCGTCCACGCCGTCATCTCCGCCCTCGCTGGAGGAGAAGGTAAAGCCACAGGGTTGTTGACCATCGTGCCGTTTATGTCGTTGACGGCCTTCGTGCCGAGTTTGTGGTTGTGTTGGCCATCATGCCCCAAATGTGGATGTCGGCCATCGTGCCGACGATTTTTCTTGTAGGTTTTGAAAACCTCCCTGTGCAGGGGAGGTTCTGCCGAAATTTTCAACTTTTAGTGATGTTTTTCTTCTTTTGCAGAGCAGGACCTGTCGGAGGGGACCCGGAGCACCCCAGCGACCCTGATCGTCTTCATCGACGTTGCGGTCCTGCCTGCACAGCGCCGACTCGCCACTCCACCGCTAGCCTGTCTCCATCGCCACCCTAGGTATAATTGAGCTATCTTCCTTACCGTTGTAGTACGTAGATCGGTGTAGCCCAGTTAGGCGTCTCCCGTCCGAAACAGATACGGTTGGAGGTATGCAGATCTCTGCATATCTATGACCGTATCTGTTTCAGATTGTCCACGTTTTTTGGACAGCCCGTGGATACGTAGATGGGTTAGTTTCCATGTTCTGCTCGGATCCGAGACGGAGTTTTGGCACCACCTCACTGTTGTTCTCCGGATACACACTCTCCCTTCCAGGACGTATATCGGGAGAACAGCGGGGAGGTGCTGCCAAAATTCTATCTCAGATCGGAGTAGAGCATGGAAACTAACCTCATCTATGCATCCGCGGGTGAGATTAGGACCTATCCTCACCTATTAGATAGTAGGCACGCCATGCAGATGCAACTGATGGTTATATTACTCCGTTATGTGTATATGCTAGAGGATGGATAACCGTGAGTGGATGTACATGGGACGCCCAAGTCAGGCTCAAATCACCCATGAATGGATGGATAAGACCGAGAAATTCTTGGACCATGCATTTAAGGCAGCTAAGGGAGCGAGAGACACGTTCTGTCCCTGCAGCCAATGTGAAAACAAGAAAAGAAAAACAAGGGAAGTCATGGTGCAACATCTTTGTAAGTATGGATTTATGCCAAACTATACCCGGTGGGTGTCCCATGATGAAGCCTATTGTCCTAGAGAGGAGGCCGTGAGACGACGCTTGGAGGCATTTGACGGTGATGGCGGGGTACCAGGATGGTTAGGTGACTATGAGGATGCGACGTTTGCTGAAAGGCCTATGGAGGACGAGCATGAGGATGAGGATGAGGAGCCAGAGCCAAGCTCTAAGGCGTTCATGGCCATGTTGGATTCAGCACAGAAGGTCCTACATGAGAAGACAACGGTTTCTCAACTGGATGCCATTGGCCGCCTACTGGGGTTGAAGTCCCAGCACAACATGACTCGAGCCTACTTCGATGCTATGATGGCAATTATTGGGGGGCTGCTTTCGAAGGGTCATCATCTGCCAAGCAGCTTGTACGAGTCAACGAGACTCCTTTGGGCACTGAAGATGTCGTATAAGCAGATACATTGTTGTCCAAAGGGGTGCGTCCTATTTAGAGAAGAACACAAGGATGCAAAGTACTGTCCAAAGTGTAAATCCTCTAGGTATGTGGAGGTAGACAAAGGTGATAGAAAGAAGGAGCAGAATGAGGACATCCCCATGAAAGTCCTAAGACACCTTCCGATCATACCAAGGCTCCAATGGCTATTCATGTCCGAGGAGTCCGCGAAATAGATGACATGGCACAAGAATGGCGTTCGATACAATCCTGACAAGATGGTACATCCAACAGATGGTGAAGCATGGAAAAGCTTTAATGGCAACCATCGTGGCAAAGATGAAGAGGCCCGTAATGTACATGTTGCGCTGGCAATGGATGGGTTCAATCCTTATGGAATGATATCGGCCCCATACACTTGTTGGCCCGTGTTCACTATTCCCCTCAATCTCCCCTCCAGGGCCCTACTTCAACGGCAAAACATATTCTTGACGTTGATAATTCCTGGACACCCGGGAAACAAAATGGGTGTGTACATGCAACCTATTTATGATGAATTGATCAAGGCTTGGAATGAAGGCGTATGGACTTATGACCGAGCTACAAAGAAGAACTTCAGAATGTATGTTTGGTACCAGTACTCCATGCATGACTTCCTAGCGTATGGGATATTCGCCGGCTGGTGTGTCCATAGGAAGTTTCCATGCCCGGTATGCAAGGCAGCTCTACAATTCATTTGGTTGAAGAAGGGTGGGAAGTTCTCATCATTCGACAAGCATCGATAGTTCCTCCCTCTTTACCATGCATTCAGAGGAGACACCAAGAACTTCACAAAAGGTGTCACGGTGATCGACCCTGCACCTCAGAAGATGACTAGTGCCCAGGTTCATGCTCAGATAGATGCTCTCGTGCTCCCGGCGCAGAAAGATAATCCAAAGAAGGGTAAAAGAAAGAAAGTTAATCCAAAGAAAGATAATCCAAACAAAGATCACTTTGTGGGCTATGGTGTGGAACATATGTGGACTCATAAATCGAGATTGGAGAGGCTTCCCTATTTTGATGACCTTCTCCTTCCACATAACATAGATGTAATGCACACTGAGAAGAATGTCACCAAAGCACTTTGGGCAACACTCATGGACATTTCTAACAAGACAAAGGACAACCCTAAGGCTAGAGTAGACATGGCAACACTATGCGATAGACCAAAGCTGCAGATGCTGCCTCCAAGAGACGGCAAACCATGGAAAAGGCCTAAGGCCAATTACGTCTTAGAAAAGAAGCATAGGACGGAAGTGATACAATGGATGTAGACGTTAAGTTTCCCTGATGGGTTTGTAGTGAATCTGAGGAGGGGAGCGAACCCAGATACTAGCCGAGTCCTAGGGATGAAGAGTTATGACTTCCATATATGGATTGAGCGGCTTCTTCCATCGATGGTTTGAGGTTACGTCCCTGAGCATGTCTGGAAGGTGCTGGCAGAGCTAAGCTTTTTCTTCCGCCAGCTTTGTGCCAAGGAGATATCTCTGAAAGTGGTTGAGGAGTTGGAAAAAACGGCACCCGAGTTGCTCTATAAGTTGGAGAAGATCTTTCCACCTGGCTTTTTCTTGTCGATGCAACATTTGATTTTGCACCTCCTGAACGAGGTACGAATGGGGGGGGGCATGCAGAACTGTTGGTGCTATCCAATCGAGAGATGTCTAAAGACTGTTCGCCAGAAATGTGGAAACAAAGGCAGGATTGAGGCTTCCATAGCAGAGACATTCATTCGTGAGGAGGTGTCAAACTTCACAACATTGTACTATAGTGAGAAGCTTCCTAGCGTGCATAACCCACCCCCTCATTACAATGAGGACGAAAATGAATCGACCCTCAGCCTATTCAAAGGGCAATGCGGGAGATCAAGTGGAGCAGCCAAAAAGAGGCTGACCAATGAAGAGTGACGCAAGATCATGCTCTACGTGTTGACTAACCTTAACGAAGTCGACAAGTATCAGGGGTAAGTTCTCAATGAACTTGTTACATACTCCGTAAATTTTCTACATCCAACAACCTTGTTGGTTGTCGGTGCAAGGAATTTTTTGATCAATACTAGCATCTTTCAAGGCCACCTTCTGACCATGAACGAGAGACCCTTCTTCAACATGGTTCGCCTGATTTCATTACATGGTTCCAAAGAAAGGTACCTTCTGACCAACTTAGGTCGTTTCAATTTTGGCGTTCCTAGTTGCCTAATTTCATTTCTCCTGCTTGAGCTTACAGTGCCAAAGTGATTTGTCTATAAGTGTCGAATTACAACAAGTGGCCAGAGGCTTTGACTATAAGGTCTCATCATTTAACGCTTATGACGTGAATGGATATCGTTTTCACACAAGCTACGAGAAGAGTCGGCCCAATCCAAGGACCACCAATATTGGAGTATTTACGCTCAGCGAGGAGCAGGAGTAAAGATGGCAACGGGGAATTCCCCGTCGGAGGTTGCCTCCCCATCCCCGTCCCTGCGGGGAGAAAAAATCCCCGTCCCCGTCCCCGCCAAAGCTCACGGGGACGATTTCTCCCCCATCCCCGCCCCCGCGAGGGGAAAAATCCCCGTCGGGGATCCCCGTCCCCACATTTGTTCATCACCATTCAGGTTAATTCATCATCATTCACATGAGTTCATCGACATAATATTAGAGTACACCACGAATCACAATCCAAAAATAGCTAAATAGCAAGAAGCAGGATATTAATCATCACAAAGGTGTAGAACTAGGGTTATTGCTGTTATATATACTCAGAAGACATTGGGCCTTCGTGGGCTGGTTGGGCCATCAGGAAAGAGAGCAAAGCCTGTATATAAACGGGGCGGGGATGCGGGTATCGGGGGCGGGGAATGCTCCCCCAGACCCATCCTCGCCAAACCCGACGGGGGACGTTTTCTCCCCGTTTAGATCCCCGTGGGGGCATATTTGACCCTATCCCCGTCCCCTAATAGGGGAATTCCCCGCGGGGAATCGGGGATCGGGTCCCCGTTGCCATCTTTGAGCAGGAGGACTATTATGGCATAGTTGAAGAAATATACGAGCTTGAATTCCATGGTGAAAAAGCACCTAAGCCAGTCATATTCAAATGCCAGTGGTTTGATCCTGCAGTATCGAAAAAGTCCCCTAAATTTGGGATAGTCGAAACTAGACAGGATTCCTTCTATCCAGGAGATGATGTCTATATTGTGGCTCAATAAGCCAGGCAAGTTTATTATTGTCCATATGCTTGCAAAACCGACCCACGTCTTCAGGGTTGGTATATTGTGCACATGGTATCACCACATGGTAAATGTCCTCCCCCAAACGATGATGATTACAACTTGAACCCACCCACGTAGGACGGGGAGTTCTATCAACAAGACGAGGGGCTACCAGGGATGCTTGAGATAGACTTAACCGGAGAGATTGAAATGGAAGTAGACGAGGAATGGGTTGTTGACGAGGAAGCTGCAGATGAGGTGCATGATCCAAAAGACTTGAAAATGCTTAACGGACTTGTACTTGACAATGATAGCAATGACGATGAGGCTATTGACGATTTGGAGGCTCTTGATAGTGAT